>NW_027069165.1:0-127201 GCF_037157495.1 Lathamus discolor
AGGAGAGGAGAGGAGATCCAATGTGATGAGATGCGATGAGATGAGAGGAGAGGAGATTACATGAGAGGTGATAAGATGCAATGGGATGCGATTCAATGATATTCAGTGAGATGAGATGCAGTGAGATGAGATAAAATTGCATGTGATGCAATGAGATGAGTTGAGGTGCAATGAGATCAGATGTGATGATATGAGATGACATGAGACGAGATGAGATGCAATACAATGAGATGCAATGCAATGATGAGATGAGATGCGAGGAGAAGCAATGAGATGAGATGCAATGTGATGTGATGCGATGCAATGGGATGCAATGTGATGCAATGGGATGCAATGCGATGATGAGATGAAATGGGATGGGATGGGATGCATTGTGATGATATGAAATGAGATGAGATACAATGGCATGCGCTACAATGCGATGAGATGAGGTAACGTGACAAGATGCGATGAGATGAGATACAATGGGATGCGATGTTATGCGATATGATGAGATGCCATGCAGTGAGATGCAACGCGATGTGATGCGATGAGATGAGACGAGGTGAGATGCCATGAGATGCCATGCAATGAAATACAATGCGATTCAATCCGATGACATGAGATGAGGTGCGATGAGATGAGATGAGATGAGAAGCAATGAGATGAGATGGGATGTGATGCGATGAGATAAGATACAATGAGATGCGATGTGATGCGATGTGATGAGATGCCATGCAATGAGATGCAATGCAATGCTATGCAATGAGATGAGATGAGACGAGACGAGGAGATATGTGATGGGACGAGATGAGATAAGATGAGAGGAGATGACATGAGAGGAGATGACATGAGAGGCGATAAGATGCAATGGGATGTGATGCGATGCAATGAGATGAGACGAGACGAAGTGAGATGCAATGAGATGAGTTGAGATGCAGTGAGATGAGATGTTCTGGTATGAGATGAGATGAGATGAGATGAGATGATGAGATGAGATGTGATGAGAGGAGATGAGAGGAGATGACATGAGAGGCGATAAGATGCAATGGGACACTGCAATGCGATTTGATGAGATGAGATGAGATGTGATGATAAGAGATAGAATCATAGAATAGTTAGGGTTGGAAAGGACCTCAAGATCATCTAGTTCCAACCCCCCTGCCATGGGCAGGGACACCTCACACTAAACCATCTCACCCAAGGCTTCGTCCAACCTGGACTTGAACACCGCCAGGGATGGAGCATTCACAACCTCCTGGGCAACCCATTCCAGTGCCTCACCACCCTAACAGGAAAGAATTTCCTTCTTATATCCAATCTAAACTTCCCCTGTTTAAGTTTTAACCCGTTACCCCTTGTCCTGTCACTACAGTCCCTGACAAAGAGTCCCTCCCCAGCATCACTATAGGCCCCCTTCAGATACTGGAAGGCTGCTCTGAGGTCCCCACGCAGCCACCTCTGCTCCAGGCTGAACAGCCCCAACTTCCTCAGCCTGTCTTCATACGGGAGGTGCTCCAGCCCCTGATCATCCTCGTGGCCTCCTCTGGACTTGTTCCAGCAGTTCCATGTCCTCTTTATGTTGAGGACACCAGAACTGCACACAATGCTCCAGGTGAGGTCTCACAAGAGCAGAGTAGAGGGGCAGGATCACCTCCTTCGACCTGCTGGTCACGCTCCTTTTGATGCAGCCCAGGATACGGTTGGCTTTCTGGGCTGCGAGCGCACACTGCAGCCGGCTCATGTTCATTTTCTCATCGACCAGCACCCCCAAGTCCTTCTCTGCAGGGCCGCTCTGAATCTCTTCTTTGCCCAGTCTGTAGCCGTGCCTGGGAATGCTCCGACCCAGGTGTAGGACCCTGCACTTGTCGTGGTTGAACTTCATGAGGTTGGCATCAGCCCACCTCACAAGCGTCCCTCTGGATGGCATCCCTTCCCTCCAGCGTATCAACCGGACCACACAGCTTGGTGTCATCGGCAAACTTGCTGAGGGCACACTCAATCCCACTGTCCCTGTCAGTGACGAAGATGTTAAACAAGACCGGTCCCAACACCGATCCCTGAGGGACACCGCTCGTTACCGGTCTCCAGCCGGACATGGAGCCATTGACCGCAACTCTTTGTGTGCGGCCGTCCAGCCAGTCCTTTATCCACTGACTGGTCCATCCATCAAATTGATATCTCTCCAATTCAGAGAGAAGGATGTGGTGTGGGACAGTGTCGAATGCTTTGCACAAGTCCAGGTAGATGACATCAACTGCTTTACCCTTATCCATCAATTCTGTAGCCCCATCATAGAAGGCCACGAGATTGGTCAGGCAGGATTTCCCCCTAGTGAAGCCATGCTGGCTGTCACCAAGAGCCTTGTTGTTCTTCATGTGCCTTAGCATGTTGTCCAGGAGAATGTGCTCCAAGATTTTACCAGGCACAGAGGTGAGACTGACTGGTCTGTAACCCCCCGGGTCTTCCATTTTGCCCTTCTTGAAAATGGGGGTTATATTTCCCTTTTTCCAGTCGTCGGGAACTTCACCTGACTGCCATGATTTTTCAAATATGACGCCCAGTGGCTTAGCAACTTCATTCGCCAGCTCCTTCAGGACCCGCGGATGGATTCCATCAGGTCCCATGGACTTGTGCACGTTCAGATTTTTAAGATGGTATCAAACCAGATCCTGTCCTACAGTGGGCCCAAGGTCTTCATTCTCACAGTCCCTGCATCTACTTTCTAAGTCCTGGGTGGTGCAGTCAGAGCCTTTGCCAGTGAGGACCGAGGCAAAGAAGTCATTCAGAACCTCAGCCTTCTCCAAATCCTGCGTAGCCGGTTCTCCCGAAAGCTTCCTCAGGGGGCCTATTTTGTCCCTAGTCTGTTTTTTGTTTGCTACGTACCTGTAGAATCCCTTCCTGTTATCCTTAACATCCCTGGCTATGTTTAATTCTAACTGGGCCTTAGGCTTCCTAACCTGGTCCCTAGCTTCCCGGACAACACCCCTGTACTCTACCCAGGCCGCCTGTCCTTGCTTCCATTTTATATTAGCCTCTTTTTTCCTTTGAATTTTCCTCAGCTGCTCCTTATCCATCCAAGGAGGTCTCCTGGCCCTTTTGCTGCGCTTCCTTCTAGTTGGGATGCAGCACTCCTGAGCTTGTAGCAGGTGATCCTTGAATATCAACCAAGAGCCTTGGGCCCCCCTGCCCTCCAGGGCTATATCCCATGGAACCTTACTAAGCAGGCTCCTGAAGAGGACAAAGTCTGCTCTTTTGAAGTGGGCAGTGAGCTTGCTGCACAGTCTTCTCACTGTCCTGGGGATCTCAAATTCGACCATCTCGTGTTCGCTGCATCCAAGGCTGCCCTGGAGTACCACATTCTCAACAATCTCTTCCCTGCTGGTGAGCCCAAGGTGAGGCATGGCACCTCTCCTTGTCGGCTCCTCTATTACTTGCAGAAGTGTCGTTGTTTAAACAAAGTCAGCCATAAATCAAGCAATCGCTCTCCCACTTCCCCCCACTCTTGCCCTCCCCCTACTCCTGGAGGGATGGAGAGGCGAATCAAAATGAATGCAACTCCCACAGGTTGAGATGAGAATAGTTTAGTAACTAAGGCATCACACAAATCACTACTGCTACCACCAATAGTAACAATGATAAAGGAAAGAACAAGGGGAAAGAATACAACACCTCAACACCAGCCAACCAATAACTCGCCCCAACCCACCCAGCCGAGCACCCAGCAATACCTCGTCGAACCCCACAGTGCCCTAGCCCTTCCGGGTAACTTCCCGTTACATCCTGGGCATGACGTGCTGTGGTACGGAATACCTCTTTGGTCAGTTTGGGTCAGGGGTCCTGTCTCTGCTTCCTCCTGGCTTTCCCTCTTCCCTGGCAGAGCATGAGGCTCAGAAAGTCCTTGGTAATACCAAACATTTGTGTTGTCAGCTCTGTTCCCAGGCCAAAAGTCAAAACACAGCACTGCACCAGCTACTAAGAAGGAGAAAACTGACTGCTACTGCTGAACCCAGGACAAGAAGAAAGTAATCTTCCACACAACCGAGGAACCTCCTGGACTGCTTCTGCTGGGCAGTACCGTCGTTCCAACAGATGTCAGGGTGGTTGAAGTCCCCATGAGATGCGATGACGTGACATGATATGACATGACATTACATGACATGAGATGTGATACGATGGGATGAGAGGTGATGAGATTCGATGAGAGGAGATGCGATCCAATGCAATGAAATGAGATGCGATGAGATGCAATGGGATGAAATGTGATGATGAGACGAGATGAGATGGGATGCGATGTGATGATATGAAATAAGATGAGGTGAGATACAATGGCATGAGATGTGATGCGATGAGATGCGATGGGATGCGATGTGATGAGATGCCATGCAACGAGATGCAATGCGATGCAATGAGATGAGATGAGACAAGGTGAGATGCGATGAGACAAGGTGAGACGAGACGAGATGTGACGAGACGCCATGCAATGAAATGAAATGCGATTCAATCCAATGACGTGAGATGAGATGCAATGCCATGAGATGCGATGAGATGCGATGCGATGCGATGCGATGCGATGAGATGAGATGCAATGAGATGAGATGAGAGGCGATAAGATGCAATGGGATGCGATACGATGAGATGAGATGAGATGAGATGAGATGAGATGAGATGAGATGAGATGAGATGAGATGAGACACGATGCAATGAGATGCGATGAGAGCAGGTGATGGAGAGGAGAGGAGAGGAGAGGAGAGGAGAGGAGAGGAGAGGAGAGGAGAGGAGAGGAGAGGAGAGGAGAGGAGAGGAGAGGAGAGGAGAGGAGAGGAGAGGAGAGGAGAGGAGAGGAGAGGAGAGGAGAGGAGAGGAGAGGAGAGGAGAGGAGAGGAGAGGAGAGGAGAGGAGAGGAGAGGAGAGGAGAGGAGAGGAGAGGAGAGGAGAGGAGAGGAGAGGAGAGGAGAGGAGAGGAGAGGAGAGGAGAGGAGAGGAGATCCAATGTGATGAGATGCGATGAGATGAGAGGAGAGGAGATTACATGAGAGGTGATAAGATGCAATGGGATGCGATTCAATGATATTCAGTGAGATGAGATGCAGTGAGATGAGATAAAATTGCATGTGATGCAATGAGATGAGTTGAGGTGCAATGAGATCAGATGTGATGATATGAGATGACATGAGACGAGATGAGATGCAATACAATGAGATGCAATGCAATGATGAGATGAGATGCGAGGAGAAGCAATGAGATGAGATGCAATGTGATGTGATGCGATGCAATGGGATGCAATGTGATGCAATGGGATGCAATGCGATGATGAGATGAAATGGGATGGGATGGGATGCATTGTGATGATATGAAATGAGATGAGATACAATGGCATGCGCTACAATGCGATGAGATGAGGTAACGTGACAAGATGCGATGAGATGAGATACAATGGGATGCGATGTTATGCGATATGATGAGATGCCATGCAGTGAGATGCAACGCGATGTGATGCGATGAGATGAGACGAGGTGAGATGCCATGAGATGCCATGCAATGAAATACAATGCGATTCAATCCGATGACATGAGATGAGGTGCGATGAGATGAGATGAGATGAGAAGCAATGAGATGAGATGGGATGTGATGCGATGAGATAAGATACAATGAGATGCGATGTGATGCGATGTGATGAGATGCCATGCAATGAGATGCAATGCAATGCTATGCAATGAGATGAGATGAGACGAGACGAGGAGATATGTGATGGGACGAGATGAGATAAGATGAGAGGAGATGACATGAGAGGAGATGACATGAGAGGCGATAAGATGCAATGGGATGTGATGCGATGCAATGAGATGAGACGAGACGAAGTGAGATGCAATGAGATGAGTTGAGATGCAGTGAGATGAGATGTTCTGGTATGAGATGAGATGAGATGAGATGAGATGATGAGATGAGATGTGATGAGAGGAGATGAGAGGAGATGACATGAGAGGCGATAAGATGCAATGGGACACTGCAATGCGATTTGATGAGATGAGATGAGATGTGATGATAAGAGATAGAATCATAGAATAGTTAGGGTTGGAAAGGACCTCAAGATCATCTAGTTCCAACCCCCCTGCCATGGGCAGGGACACCTCACACTAAACCATCTCACCCAAGGCTTCGTCCAACCTGGACTTGAACACCGCCAGGGATGGAGCATTCACAACCTCCTGGGCAACCCATTCCAGTGCCTCACCACCCTAACAGGAAAGAATTTCCTTCTTATATCCAATCTAAACTTCCCCTGTTTAAGTTTTAACCCGTTACCCCTTGTCCTGTCACTACAGTCCCTGACAAAGAGTCCCTCCCCAGCATCACTATAGGCCCCCTTCAGATACTGGAAGGCTGCTCTGAGGTCCCCACGCAGCCACCTCTGCTCCAGGCTGAACAGCCCCAACTTCCTCAGCCTGTCTTCATACGGGAGGTGCTCCAGCCCCTGATCATCCTCGTGGCCTCCTCTGGACTTGTTCCAGCAGTTCCATGTCCTCTTTATGTTGAGGACACCAGAACTGCACACAATGCTCCAGGTGAGGTCTCACAAGAGCAGAGTAGAGGGGCAGGATCACCTCCTTCGACCTGCTGGTCACGCTCCTTTTGATGCAGCCCAGGATACGGTTGGCTTTCTGGGCTGCGAGCGCACACTGCAGCCGGCTCATGTTCATTTTCTCATCGACCAGCACCCCCAAGTCCTTCTCTGCAGGGCCGCTCTGAATCTCTTCTTTGCCCAGTCTGTAGCCGTGCCTGGGAATGCTCCGACCCAGGTGTAGGACCCTGCACTTGTCGTGGTTGAACTTCATGAGGTTGGCATCAGCCCACCTCACAAGCGTCCCTCTGGATGGCATCCCTTCCCTCCAGCGTATCAACCGGACCACACAGCTTGGTGTCATCGGCAAACTTGCTGAGGGCACACTCAATCCCACTGTCCCTGTCAGTGACGAAGATGTTAAACAAGACCGGTCCCAACACCGATCCCTGAGGGACACCGCTCGTTACCGGTCTCCAGCCGGACATGGAGCCATTGACCGCAACTCTTTGTGTGCGGCCGTCCAGCCAGTCCTTTATCCACTGACTGGTCCATCCATCAAATTGATATCTCTCCAATTCAGAGAGAAGGATGTGGTGTGGGACAGTGTCGAATGCTTTGCACAAGTCCAGGTAGATGACATCAACTGCTTTACCCTTATCCATCAATTCTGTAGCCCCATCATAGAAGGCCACGAGATTGGTCAGGCAGGATTTCCCCCTAGTGAAGCCATGCTGGCTGTCACCAAGAGCCTTGTTGTTCTTCATGTGCCTTAGCATGTTGTCCAGGAGAATGTGCTCCAAGATTTTACCAGGCACAGAGGTGAGACTGACTGGTCTGTAACCCCCCGGGTCTTCCATTTTGCCCTTCTTGAAAATGGGGGTTATATTTCCCTTTTTCCAGTCGTCGGGAACTTCACCTGACTGCCATGATTTTTCAAATATGACGCCCAGTGGCTTAGCAACTTCATTCGCCAGCTCCTTCAGGACCCGCGGATGGATTCCATCAGGTCCCATGGACTTGTGCACGTTCAGATTTTTAAGATGGTATCAAACCAGATCCTGTCCTACAGTGGGCCCAAGGTCTTCATTCTCACAGTCCCTGCATCTACTTTCTAAGTCCTGGGTGGTGCAGTCAGAGCCTTTGCCAGTGAGGACCGAGGCAAAGAAGTCATTCAGAACCTCAGCCTTCTCCAAATCCTGCGTAGCCGGTTCTCCCGAAAGCTTCCTCAGGGGGCCTATTTTGTCCCTAGTCTGTTTTTTGTTTGCTACGTACCTGTAGAATCCCTTCCTGTTATCCTTAACATCCCTGGCTATGTTTAATTCTAACTGGGCCTTAGGCTTCCTAACCTGGTCCCTAGCTTCCCGGACAACACCCCTGTACTCTACCCAGGCCGCCTGTCCTTGCTTCCATTTTATATTAGCCTCTTTTTTCCTTTGAATTTTCCTCAGCTGCTCCTTATCCATCCAAGGAGGTCTCCTGGCCCTTTTGCTGCGCTTCCTTCTAGTTGGGATGCAGCACTCCTGAGCTTGTAGCAGGTGATCCTTGAATATCAACCAAGAGCCTTGGGCCCCCCTGCCCTCCAGGGCTATATCCCATGGAACCTTACTAAGCAGGCTCCTGAAGAGGACAAAGTCTGCTCTTTTGAAGTGGGCAGTGAGCTTGCTGCACAGTCTTCTCACTGTCCTGGGGATCTCAAATTCGACCATCTCGTGTTCGCTGCATCCAAGGCTGCCCTGGAGTACCACATTCTCAACAATCTCTTCCCTGCTGGTGAGCCCAAGGTGAGGCATGGCACCTCTCCTTGTCGGCTCCTCTATTACTTGCAGAAGTGTCGTTGTTTAAACAAAGTCAGCCATAAATCAAGCAATCGCTCTCCCACTTCCCCCCACTCTTGCCCTCCCCCTACTCCTGGAGGGATGGAGAGGCGAATCAAAATGAATGCAACTCCCACAGGTTGAGATGAGAATAGTTTAGTAACTAAGGCATCACACAAATCACTACTGCTACCACCAATAGTAACAATGATAAAGGAAAGAACAAGGGGAAAGAATACAACACCTCAACACCAGCCAACCAATAACTCGCCCCAACCCACCCAGCCGAGCACCCAGCAATACCTCGTCGAACCCCACAGTGCCCTAGCCCTTCCGGGTAACTTCCCGTTACATCCTGGGCATGACGTGCTGTGGTACGGAATACCTCTTTGGTCAGTTTGGGTCAGGGGTCCTGTCTCTGCTTCCTCCTGGCTTTCCCTCTTCCCTGGCAGAGCATGAGGCTCAGAAAGTCCTTGGTAATACCAAACATTTGTGTTGTCAGCTCTGTTCCCAGGCCAAAAGTCAAAACACAGCACTGCACCAGCTACTAAGAAGGAGAAAACTGACTGCTACTGCTGAACCCAGGACAAGAAGAAAGTAATCTTCCACACAACCGAGGAACCTCCTGGACTGCTTCTGCTGGGCAGTACCGTCGTTCCAACAGATGTCAGGGTGGTTGAAGTCCCCATGAGATGCGATGACGTGACATGATATGACATGACATTACATGACATGAGATGTGATACGATGGGATGAGAGGTGATGAGATTCGATGAGAGGAGATGCGATCCAATGCAATGAAATGAGATGCGATGAGATGCAATGGGATGAAATGTGATGATGAGACGAGATGAGATGGGATGCGATGTGATGATATGAAATAAGATGAGGTGAGATACAATGGCATGAGATGTGATGCGATGAGATGCGATGGGATGCGATGTGATGAGATGCCATGCAACGAGATGCAATGCGATGCAATGAGATGAGATGAGACAAGGTGAGATGCGATGAGACAAGGTGAGACGAGACGAGATGTGACGAGACGCCATGCAATGAAATGAAATGCGATTCAATCCAATGACGTGAGATGAGATGCAATGCCATGAGATGCGATGAGATGCGATGCGATGCGATGCGATGCGATGAGATGAGATGCAATGAGATGAGATGAGAGGCGATAAGATGCAATGGGATGCGATACGATGAGATGAGATGAGATGAGATGAGATGAGATGAGATGAGATGAGATGAGATGAGATGAGACACGATGCAATGAGATGCGATGAGAGCAGGTGATGGAGAGGAGAGGAGAGGAGAGGAGAGGAGAGGAGAGGAGAGGAGAGGAGAGGAGAGGAGAGGAGAGGAGAGGAGAGGAGAGGAGAGGAGAGGAGAGGAGAGGAGAGGAGAGGAGAGGAGAGGAGAGGAGAGGAGAGGAGAGGAGAGGAGAGGAGAGGAGAGGAGAGGAGAGGAGAGGAGAGGAGAGGAGAGGAGAGGAGAGGAGAGGAGAGGAGAGGAGAGGAGAGGAGAGGAGAGGAGAGGAGAGGAGATCCAATGTGATGAGATGCGATGAGATGAGAGGAGAGGAGATTACATGAGAGGTGATAAGATGCAATGGGATGCGATTCAATGATATTCAGTGAGATGAGATGCAGTGAGATGAGATAAAATTGCATGTGATGCAATGAGATGAGTTGAGGTGCAATGAGATCAGATGTGATGATATGAGATGACATGAGACGAGATGAGATGCAATACAATGAGATGCAATGCAATGATGAGATGAGATGCGAGGAGAAGCAATGAGATGAGATGCAATGTGATGTGATGCGATGCAATGGGATGCAATGTGATGCAATGGGATGCAATGCGATGATGAGATGAAATGGGATGGGATGGGATGCATTGTGATGATATGAAATGAGATGAGATACAATGGCATGCGCTACAATGCGATGAGATGAGGTAACGTGACAAGATGCGATGAGATGAGATACAATGGGATGCGATGTTATGCGATATGATGAGATGCCATGCAGTGAGATGCAACGCGATGTGATGCGATGAGATGAGACGAGGTGAGATGCCATGAGATGCCATGCAATGAAATACAATGCGATTCAATCCGATGACATGAGATGAGGTGCGATGAGATGAGATGAGATGAGAAGCAATGAGATGAGATGGGATGTGATGCGATGAGATAAGATACAATGAGATGCGATGTGATGCGATGTGATGAGATGCCATGCAATGAGATGCAATGCAATGCTATGCAATGAGATGAGATGAGACGAGACGAGGAGATATGTGATGGGACGAGATGAGATAAGATGAGAGGAGATGACATGAGAGGAGATGACATGAGAGGCGATAAGATGCAATGGGATGTGATGCGATGCAATGAGATGAGACGAGACGAAGTGAGATGCAATGAGATGAGTTGAGATGCAGTGAGATGAGATGTTCTGGTATGAGATGAGATGAGATGAGATGAGATGATGAGATGAGATGTGATGAGAGGAGATGAGAGGAGATGACATGAGAGGCGATAAGATGCAATGGGACACTGCAATGCGATTTGATGAGATGAGATGAGATGTGATGATAAGAGATAGAATCATAGAATAGTTAGGGTTGGAAAGGACCTCAAGATCATCTAGTTCCAACCCCCCTGCCATGGGCAGGGACACCTCACACTAAACCATCTCACCCAAGGCTTCGTCCAACCTGGACTTGAACACCGCCAGGGATGGAGCATTCACAACCTCCTGGGCAACCCATTCCAGTGCCTCACCACCCTAACAGGAAAGAATTTCCTTCTTATATCCAATCTAAACTTCCCCTGTTTAAGTTTTAACCCGTTACCCCTTGTCCTGTCACTACAGTCCCTGACAAAGAGTCCCTCCCCAGCATCACTATAGGCCCCCTTCAGATACTGGAAGGCTGCTCTGAGGTCCCCACGCAGCCACCTCTGCTCCAGGCTGAACAGCCCCAACTTCCTCAGCCTGTCTTCATACGGGAGGTGCTCCAGCCCCTGATCATCCTCGTGGCCTCCTCTGGACTTGTTCCAGCAGTTCCATGTCCTCTTTATGTTGAGGACACCAGAACTGCACACAATGCTCCAGGTGAGGTCTCACAAGAGCAGAGTAGAGGGGCAGGATCACCTCCTTCGACCTGCTGGTCACGCTCCTTTTGATGCAGCCCAGGATACGGTTGGCTTTCTGGGCTGCGAGCGCACACTGCAGCCGGCTCATGTTCATTTTCTCATCGACCAGCACCCCCAAGTCCTTCTCTGCAGGGCCGCTCTGAATCTCTTCTTTGCCCAGTCTGTAGCCGTGCCTGGGAATGCTCCGACCCAGGTGTAGGACCCTGCACTTGTCGTGGTTGAACTTCATGAGGTTGGCATCAGCCCACCTCACAAGCGTCCCTCTGGATGGCATCCCTTCCCTCCAGCGTATCAACCGGACCACACAGCTTGGTGTCATCGGCAAACTTGCTGAGGGCACACTCAATCCCACTGTCCCTGTCAGTGACGAAGATGTTAAACAAGACCGGTCCCAACACCGATCCCTGAGGGACACCGCTCGTTACCGGTCTCCAGCCGGACATGGAGCCATTGACCGCAACTCTTTGTGTGCGGCCGTCCAGCCAGTCCTTTATCCACTGACTGGTCCATCCATCAAATTGATATCTCTCCAATTCAGAGAGAAGGATGTGGTGTGGGACAGTGTCGAATGCTTTGCACAAGTCCAGGTAGATGACATCAACTGCTTTACCCTTATCCATCAATTCTGTAGCCCCATCATAGAAGGCCACGAGATTGGTCAGGCAGGATTTCCCCCTAGTGAAGCCATGCTGGCTGTCACCAAGAGCCTTGTTGTTCTTCATGTGCCTTAGCATGTTGTCCAGGAGAATGTGCTCCAAGATTTTACCAGGCACAGAGGTGAGACTGACTGGTCTGTAACCCCCCGGGTCTTCCATTTTGCCCTTCTTGAAAATGGGGGTTATATTTCCCTTTTTCCAGTCGTCGGGAACTTCACCTGACTGCCATGATTTTTCAAATATGACGCCCAGTGGCTTAGCAACTTCATTCGCCAGCTCCTTCAGGACCCGCGGATGGATTCCATCAGGTCCCATGGACTTGTGCACGTTCAGATTTTTAAGATGGTATCAAACCAGATCCTGTCCTACAGTGGGCCCAAGGTCTTCATTCTCACAGTCCCTGCATCTACTTTCTAAGTCCTGGGTGGTGCAGTCAGAGCCTTTGCCAGTGAGGACCGAGGCAAAGAAGTCATTCAGAACCTCAGCCTTCTCCAAATCCTGCGTAGCCGGTTCTCCCGAAAGCTTCCTCAGGGGGCCTATTTTGTCCCTAGTCTGTTTTTTGTTTGCTACGTACCTGTAGAATCCCTTCCTGTTATCCTTAACATCCCTGGCTATGTTTAATTCTAACTGGGCCTTAGGCTTCCTAACCTGGTCCCTAGCTTCCCGGACAACACCCCTGTACTCTACCCAGGCCGCCTGTCCTTGCTTCCATTTTATATTAGCCTCTTTTTTCCTTTGAATTTTCCTCAGCTGCTCCTTATCCATCCAAGGAGGTCTCCTGGCCCTTTTGCTGCGCTTCCTTCTAGTTGGGATGCAGCACTCCTGAGCTTGTAGCAGGTGATCCTTGAATATCAACCAAGAGCCTTGGGCCCCCCTGCCCTCCAGGGCTATATCCCATGGAACCTTACTAAGCAGGCTCCTGAAGAGGACAAAGTCTGCTCTTTTGAAGTGGGCAGTGAGCTTGCTGCACAGTCTTCTCACTGTCCTGGGGATCTCAAATTCGACCATCTCGTGTTCGCTGCATCCAAGGCTGCCCTGGAGTACCACATTCTCAACAATCTCTTCCCTGCTGGTGAGCCCAAGGTGAGGCATGGCACCTCTCCTTGTCGGCTCCTCTATTACTTGCAGAAGTGTCGTTGTTTAAACAAAGTCAGCCATAAATCAAGCAATCGCTCTCCCACTTCCCCCCACTCTTGCCCTCCCCCTACTCCTGGAGGGATGGAGAGGCGAATCAAAATGAATGCAACTCCCACAGGTTGAGATGAGAATAGTTTAGTAACTAAGGCATCACACAAATCACTACTGCTACCACCAATAGTAACAATGATAAAGGAAAGAACAAGGGGAAAGAATACAACACCTCAACACCAGCCAACCAATAACTCGCCCCAACCCACCCAGCCGAGCACCCAGCAATACCTCGTCGAACCCCACAGTGCCCTAGCCCTTCCGGGTAACTTCCCGTTACATCCTGGGCATGACGTGCTGTGGTACGGAATACCTCTTTGGTCAGTTTGGGTCAGGGGTCCTGTCTCTGCTTCCTCCTGGCTTTCCCTCTTCCCTGGCAGAGCATGAGGCTCAGAAAGTCCTTGGTAATACCAAACATTTGTGTTGTCAGCTCTGTTCCCAGGCCAAAAGTCAAAACACAGCACTGCACCAGCTACTAAGAAGGAGAAAACTGACTGCTACTGCTGAACCCAGGACAAGAAGAAAGTAATCTTCCACACAACCGAGGAACCTCCTGGACTGCTTCTGCTGGGCAGTACCGTCGTTCCAACAGATGTCAGGGTGGTTGAAGTCCCCATGAGATGCGATGACGTGACATGATATGACATGACATTACATGACATGAGATGTGATACGATGGGATGAGAGGTGATGAGATTCGATGAGAGGAGATGCGATCCAATGCAATGAAATGAGATGCGATGAGATGCAATGGGATGAAATGTGATGATGAGACGAGATGAGATGGGATGCGATGTGATGATATGAAATAAGATGAGGTGAGATACAATGGCATGAGATGTGATGCGATGAGATGCGATGGGATGCGATGTGATGAGATGCCATGCAACGAGATGCAATGCGATGCAATGAGATGAGATGAGACAAGGTGAGATGCGATGAGACAAGGTGAGACGAGACGAGATGTGACGAGACGCCATGCAATGAAATGAAATGCGATTCAATCCAATGACGTGAGATGAGATGCAATGCCATGAGATGCGATGAGATGCGATGCGATGCGATGCGATGCGATGAGATGAGATGCAATGAGATGAGATGAGAGGCGATAAGATGCAATGGGATGCGATACGATGAGATGAGATGAGATGAGATGAGATGAGATGAGATGAGATGAGATGAGACACGATGCAATGAGATGCGATGAGAGCAGGTGATGGAGAGGAGAGGAGAGGAGAGGAGAGGAGAGGAGAGGAGAGGAGAGGAGAGAGAGGAGAGGAGAGGAGAGGAGAGGAGAGGAGAGGAGAGGAGAGGAGAGGAGAGGAGAGGAGAGGAGAGGAGAGGAGAGGAGAGGAGAGGAGAGGAGAGGAGAGGAGAGGAGAGGAGAGGAGAGGAGAGGAGAGGAGAGGAGAGGAGAGGAGAGGAGAGGAGAGGAGAGGAGAGGAGAGGAGAGGAGAGGAGAGGAGAGGAGAGGAGAGGAGATCCAATGTGATGAGATGCGATGAGATGAGAGGAGAGGAGATTACATGAGAGGTGATAAGATGCAATGGGATGCGATTCAATGATATTCAGTGAGATGAGATGCAGTGAGATGAGATAAAATTGCATGTGATGCAATGAGATGAGTTGAGGTGCAATGAGATCAGATGTGATGATATGAGATGACATGAGACGAGATGAGATGCAATACAATGAGATGCAATGCAATGATGAGATGAGATGCGAGGAGAAGCAATGAGATGAGATGCAATGTGATGTGATGCGATGCAATGGGATGCAATGTGATGCAATGGGATGCAATGCGATGATGAGATGAAATGGGATGGGATGGGATGCATTGTGATGATATGAAATGAGATGAGATACAATGGCATGCGCTACAATGCGATGAGATGAGGTAACGTGACAAGATGCGATGAGATGAGATACAATGGGATGCGATGTTATGCGATATGATGAGATGCCATGCAGTGAGATGCAACGCGATGTGATGCGATGAGATGAGACGAGGTGAGATGCCATGAGATGCCATGCAATGAAATACAATGCGATTCAATCCGATGACATGAGATGAGGTGCGATGAGATGAGATGAGATGAGAAGCAATGAGATGAGATGGGATGTGATGCGATGAGATAAGATACAATGAGATGCGATGTGATGCGATGTGATGAGATGCCATGCAATGAGATGCAATGCAATGCTATGCAATGAGATGAGATGAGACGAGACGAGGAGATATGTGATGGGACGAGATGAGATAAGATGAGAGGAGATGACATGAGAGGAGATGACATGAGAGGCGATAAGATGCAATGGGATGTGATGCGATGCAATGAGATGAGACGAGACGAAGTGAGATGCAATGAGATGAGTTGAGATGCAGTGAGATGAGATGTTCTGGTATGAGATGAGATGAGATGAGATGAGATGATGAGATGAGATGTGATGAGAGGAGATGAGAGGAGATGACATGAGAGGCGATAAGATGCAATGGGACACTGCAATGCGATTTGATGAGATGAGATGAGATGTGATGATAAGAGATAGAATCATAGAATAGTTAGGGTTGGAAAGGACCTCAAGATCATCTAGTTCCAACCCCCCTGCCATGGGCAGGGACACCTCACACTAAACCATCTCACCCAAGGCTTCGTCCAACCTGGACTTGAACACCGCCAGGGATGGAGCATTCACAACCTCCTGGGCAACCCATTCCAGTGCCTCACCACCCTAACAGGAAAGAATTTCCTTCTTATATCCAATCTAAACTTCCCCTGTTTAAGTTTTAACCCGTTACCCCTTGTCCTGTCACTACAGTCCCTGACAAAGAGTCCCTCCCCAGCATCACTATAGGCCCCCTTCAGATACTGGAAGGCTGCTCTGAGGTCCCCACGCAGCCACCTCTGCTCCAGGCTGAACAGCCCCAACTTCCTCAGCCTGTCTTCATACGGGAGGTGCTCCAGCCCCTGATCATCCTCGTGGCCTCCTCTGGACTTGTTCCAGCAGTTCCATGTCCTCTTTATGTTGAGGACACCAGAACTGCACACAATGCTCCAGGTGAGGTCTCACAAGAGCAGAGTAGAGGGGCAGGATCACCTCCTTCGACCTGCTGGTCACGCTCCTTTTGATGCAGCCCAGGATACGGTTGGCTTTCTGGGCTGCGAGCGCACACTGCAGCCGGCTCATGTTCATTTTCTCATCGACCAGCACCCCCAAGTCCTTCTCTGCAGGGCCGCTCTGAATCTCTTCTTTGCCCAGTCTGTAGCCGTGCCTGGGAATGCTCCGACCCAGGTGTAGGACCCTGCACTTGTCGTGGTTGAACTTCATGAGGTTGGCATCAGCCCACCTCACAAGCGTCCCTCTGGATGGCATCCCTTCCCTCCAGCGTATCAACCGGACCACACAGCTTGGTGTCATCGGCAAACTTGCTGAGGGCACACTCAATCCCACTGTCCCTGTCAGTGACGAAGATGTTAAACAAGACCGGTCCCAACACCGATCCCTGAGGGACACCGCTCGTTACCGGTCTCCAGCCGGACATGGAGCCATTGACCGCAACTCTTTGTGTGCGGCCGTCCAGCCAGTCCTTTATCCACTGACTGGTCCATCCATCAAATTGATATCTCTCCAATTCAGAGAGAAGGATGTGGTGTGGGACAGTGTCGAATGCTTTGCACAAGTCCAGGTAGATGACATCAACTGCTTTACCCTTATCCATCAATTCTGTAGCCCCATCATAGAAGGCCACGAGATTGGTCAGGCAGGATTTCCCCCTAGTGAAGCCATGCTGGCTGTCACCAAGAGCCTTGTTGTTCTTCATGTGCCTTAGCATGTTGTCCAGGAGAATGTGCTCCAAGATTTTACCAGGCACAGAGGTGAGACTGACTGGTCTGTAACCCCCCGGGTCTTCCATTTTGCCCTTCTTGAAAATGGGGGTTATATTTCCCTTTTTCCAGTCGTCGGGAACTTCACCTGACTGCCATGATTTTTCAAATATGACGCCCAGTGGCTTAGCAACTTCATTCGCCAGCTCCTTCAGGACCCGCGGATGGATTCCATCAGGTCCCATGGACTTGTGCACGTTCAGATTTTTAAGATGGTATCAAACCAGATCCTGTCCTACAGTGGGCCCAAGGTCTTCATTCTCACAGTCCCTGCATCTACTTTCTAAGTCCTGGGTGGTGCAGTCAGAGCCTTTGCCAGTGAGGACCGAGGCAAAGAAGTCATTCAGAACCTCAGCCTTCTCCAAATCCTGCGTAGCCGGTTCTCCCGAAAGCTTCCTCAGGGGGCCTATTTTGTCCCTAGTCTGTTTTTTGTTTGCTACGTACCTGTAGAATCCCTTCCTGTTATCCTTAACATCCCTGGCTATGTTTAATTCTAACTGGGCCTTAGGCTTCCTAACCTGGTCCCTAGCTTCCCGGACAACACCCCTGTACTCTACCCAGGCCGCCTGTCCTTGCTTCCATTTTATATTAGCCTCTTTTTTCCTTTGAATTTTCCTCAGCTGCTCCTTATCCATCCAAGGAGGTCTCCTGGCCCTTTTGCTGCGCTTCCTTCTAGTTGGGATGCAGCACTCCTGAGCTTGTAGCAGGTGATCCTTGAATATCAACCAAGAGCCTTGGGCCCCCCTGCCCTCCAGGGCTATATCCCATGGAACCTTACTAAGCAGGCTCCTGAAGAGGACAAAGTCTGCTCTTTTGAAGTGGGCAGTGAGCTTGCTGCACAGTCTTCTCACTGTCCTGGGGATCTCAAATTCGACCATCTCGTGTTCGCTGCATCCAAGGCTGCCCTGGAGTACCACATTCTCAACAATCTCTTCCCTGCTGGTGAGCCCAAGGTGAGGCATGGCACCTCTCCTTGTCGGCTCCTCTATTACTTGCAGAAGTGTCGTTGTTTAAACAAAGTCAGCCATAAATCAAGCAATCGCTCTCCCACTTCCCCCCACTCTTGCCCTCCCCCTACTCCTGGAGGGATGGAGAGGCGAATCAAAATGAATGCAACTCCCACAGGTTGAGATGAGAATAGTTTAGTAACTAAGGCATCACACAAATCACTACTGCTACCACCAATAGTAACAATGATAAAGGAAAGAACAAGGGGAAAGAATACAACACCTCAACACCAGCCAACCAATAACTCGCCCCAACCCACCCAGCCGAGCACCCAGCAATACCTCGTCGAACCCCACAGTGCCCTAGCCCTTCCGGGTAACTTCCCGTTACATCCTGGGCATGACGTGCTGTGGTACGGAATACCTCTTTGGTCAGTTTGGGTCAGGGGTCCTGTCTCTGCTTCCTCCTGGCTTTCCCTCTTCCCTGGCAGAGCATGAGGCTCAGAAAGTCCTTGGTAATACCAAACATTTGTGTTGTCAGCTCTGTTCCCAGGCCAAAAGTCAAAACACAGCACTGCACCAGCTACTAAGAAGGAGAAAACTGACTGCTACTGCTGAACCCAGGACAAGAAGAAAGTAATCTTCCACACAACCGAGGAACCTCCTGGACTGCTTCTGCTGGGCAGTACCGTCGTTCCAACAGATGTCAGGGTGGTTGAAGTCCCCATGAGATGCGATGACGTGACATGATATGACATGACATTACATGACATGAGATGTGATACGATGGGATGAGAGGTGATGAGATTCGATGAGAGGAGATGCGATCCAATGCAATGAAATGAGATGCGATGAGATGCAATGGGATGAAATGTGATGATGAGACGAGATGAGATGGGATGCGATGTGATGATATGAAATAAGATGAGGTGAGATACAATGGCATGAGATGTGATGCGATGAGATGCGATGGGATGCGATGTGATGAGATGCCATGCAACGAGATGCAATGCGATGCAATGAGATGAGATGAGACAAGGTGAGATGCGATGAGACAAGGTGAGACGAGACGAGATGTGACGAGACGCCATGCAATGAAATGAAATGCGATTCAATCCAATGACGTGAGATGAGATGCAATGCCATGAGATGCGATGAGATGCGATGCGATGCGATGCGATGCGATGAAATGAGATGCAATGAGATGAGATGAGAGGCGATAAGATGCAATGGGATGCGATACGATGAGATGAGATGAGATGAGATGAGATGAGATGAGATGAGATGATGAGATGAGATGAGATGCGATGAGATGAGACACGATGCAATGAGATGCGATGAGAGCAGGTGATGGAGAGGAGAGGAGAGGAGAGGAGAGGAGAGGAGAGGAGAGAGAGGAGAGGAGAGGAGAGGAGAGGAGAGGAGAGGAGAGGAGAGGAGAGGAGAGGAGAGGAGAGGAGAGGAGAGGAGAGGAGAGGAGAGGAGAGGAGAGGAGAGGAGAGGAGAGGAGAGGAGAGGAGAGGAGAGGAGAGGAGAGGAGAGGAGAGGAGAGGAGAGGAGAGGAGAGGAGAGGAGAGGAGAGGAGAGGAGAGGAGAGGAGAGGAGATCCAATGTGATGAGATGCGATGAGATGAGAGGAGAGGAGATTACATGAGAGGTGATAAGATGCAATGGGATGCGATTCAATGATATTCAGTGAGATGAGATGCAGTGAGATGAGATAAAATTGCATGTGATGCAATGAGATGAGTTGAGGTGCAATGAGATCAGATGTGATGATATGAGATGACATGAGACGAGATGAGATGCAATACAATGAGATGCAATGCAATGATGAGATGAGATGCGAGGAGAAGCAATGAGATGAGATGCAATGTGATGTGATGCGATGCAATGGGATGCAATGTGATGCAATGGGATGCAATGCGATGATGAGATGAAATGGGATGGGATGGGATGCATTGTGATGATATGAAATGAGATGAGATACAATGGCATGCGCTACAATGCGATGAGATGAGGTAACGTGACAAGATGCGATGAGATGAGATACAATGGGATGCGATGTTATGCGATATGATGAGATGCCATGCAGTGAGATGCAACGCGATGTGATGCGATGAGATGAGACGAGGTGAGATGCCATGAGATGCCATGCAATGAAATACAATGCGATTCAATCCGATGACATGAGATGAGGTGCGATGAGATGAGATGAGATGAGAAGCAATGAGATGAGATGGGATGTGATGCGATGAGATAAGATACAATGAGATGCGATGTGATGCGATGTGATGAGATGCCATGCAATGAGATGCAATGCAATGCTATGCAATGAGATGAGATGAGACGAGACGAGGAGATATGTGATGGGATGAGATGAGATAAGATGAGAGGAGATGACATGAGAGGAGATGACATGAGAGGCGATAAGATGCAATGGGATGTGATGCGATGCAATGAGATGAGACAAGACGAAGTGAGATGCAATGAGATGAGTTGAGATGCAGTGAGATGAGATGTTCTGGTATGAGATGAGATGAGATGAGATGAGATGATGAGATGAGATGTGATGAGAGGAGATGAGAGGAGATGACATGAGAGGCGATAAGATGCAATGGGACACTGCAATGCGATTTGATGAGATGAGATGAGATGTGATGATAAGAGATAGAATCATAGAATAGTTAGGGTTGGAAAGGACCTCAAGATCATCTAGTTCCAACCCCCCTGCCATGGGCAGGGACACCTCACACTAAACCATCTCACCCAAGGCTTCGTCCAACCTGGACTTGAACACCGCCAGGGATGGAGCATTCACAACCTCCTGGGCAACCCATTCCAGTGCCTCACCACCCTAACAGGAAAGAATTTCCTTCTTATATCCAATCTAAACTTCCCCTGTTTAAGTTTTAACCCGTTACCCCTTGTCCTGTCACTACAGTCCCTGACAAAGAGTCCCTCCCCAGCATCACTATAGGCCCCCTTCAGATACTGGAAGGCTGCTCTGAGGTCCCCACGCAGCCACCTCTGCTCCAGGCTGAACAGCCCCAACTTCCTCAGCCTGTCTTCATACGGGAGGTGCTCCAGCCCCTGATCATCCTCGTGGCCTCCTCTGGACTTGTTCCAGCAGTTCCATGTCCTCTTTATGTTGAGGACACCAGAACTGCACACAATGCTCCAGGTGAGGTCTCACAAGAGCAGAGTAGAGGGGCAGGATCACCTCCTTCGACCTGCTGGTCACGCTCCTTTTGATGCAGCCCAGGATACGGTTGGCTTTCTGGGCTGCGAGCGCACACTGCAGCCGGCTCATGTTCATTTTCTCATCGACCAGCACCCCCAAGTCCTTCTCTGCAGGGCCGCTCTGAATCTCTTCTTTGCCCAGTCTGTAGCCGTGCCTGGGAATGCTCCGACCCAGGTGTAGGACCCTGCACTTGTCGTGGTTGAACTTCATGAGGTTGGCATCAGCCCACCTCACAAGCGTCCCTCTGGATGGCATCCCTTCCCTCCAGCGTATCAACCGGACCACACAGCTTGGTGTCATCGGCAAACTTGCTGAGGGCACACTCAATCCCACTGTCCCTGTCAGTGACGAAGATGTTAAACAAGACCGGTCCCAACACCGATCCCTGAGGGACACCGCTCGTTACCGGTCTCCAGCCGGACATGGAGCCATTGACCGCAACTCTTTGTGTGTGGCCGTCCAGCCAGTCCTTTATCCACTGACTGGTCCATCCATCAAATTGATATCTCTCCAATTCAGAGAGAAGGATGTGGTGTGGGACAGTGTCGAATGCTTTGCACAAGTCCAGGTAGATGACATCAACTGCTTTACCCTTATCCATCAATTCTGTAGCCCCATCATAGAAGGCCACGAGATTGGTCAGGCAGGATTTCCCCCTAGTGAAGCCATGCTGGCTGTCACCAAGAGCCTTGTTGTTCTTCATGTGCCTTAGCATGTTGTCCAGGAGAATGTGCTCCAAGATTTTACCAGGCACAGAGGTGAGACTGACTGGTCTGTAACCCCCCGGGTCTTCCATTTTGCCCTTCTTGAAAATGGGGGTTATATTTCCCTTTTTCCAGTCGTCGGGAACTTCACCTGACTGCCATGATTTTTCAAATATGACGCCCAGTGGCTTAGCAACTTCATTCGCCAGCTCCTTCAGGACCCGCGGATGGATTCCATCAGGTCCCATGGACTTGTGCACGTTCAGATTTTTAAGATGGTATCAAACCAGATCCTGTCCTACAGTGGGCCCAAGGTCTTCATTCTCACAGTCCCTGCATCTACTTTCTAAGTCCTGGGTGGTGCAGTCAGAGCCTTTGCCAGTGAGGACCGAGGCAAAGAAGTCATTCAGAACCTCAGCCTTCTCCAAATCCTGCGTAGCCGGTTCTCCCGAAAGCTTCCTCAGGGGGCCTATTTTGTCCCTAGTCTGTTTTTTGTTTGCTACGTACCTGTAGAATCCCTTCCTGTTATCCTTAACATCCCTGGCTATGTTTAATTCTAACTGGGCCTTAGGCTTCCTAACCTGGTCCCTAGCTTCCCGGACAACACCCCTGTACTCTACCCAGGCCGCCTGTCCTTGCTTCCATTTTATATTAGCCTCTTTTTTCCTTTGAATTTTCCTCAGCTGCTCCTTATCCATCCAAGGAGGTCTCCTGGCCCTTTTGCTGCGCTTCCTTCTAGTTGGGATGCAGCACTCCTGAGCTTGTAGCAGGTGATCCTTGAATATCAACCAAGAGCCTTGGGCCCCCCTGCCCTCCAGGGCTATATCCCATGGAACCTTACTAAGCAGGCTCCTGAAGAGGACAAAGTCTGCTCTTTTGAAGTGGGCAGTGAGCTTGCTGCACAGTCTTCTCACTGTCCTGGGGATCTCAAATTCGACCATCTCGTGTTCGCTGCATCCAAGGCTGCCCTGGAGTACCACATTCTCAACAATCTCTTCCCTGCTGGTGAGCCCAAGGTGAGGCATGGCACCTCTCCTTGTCGGCTCCTCTATTACTTGCAGAAGTGTCGTTGTTTAAACAAAGTCAGCCATAAATCAAGCAATCGCTCTCCCACTTCCCCCCACTCTTGCCCTCCCCCTACTCCTGGAGGGATGGAGAGGCGAATCAAAATGAATGCAACTCCCACAGGTTGAGATGAGAATAGTTTAGTAACTAAGGCATCACACAAATCACTACTGCTACCACCAATAGTAACAATGATAAAGGAAAGAACAAGGGGAAAGAATACAACACCTCAACACCAGCCAACCAATAACTCGCCCCAACCCACCCAGCCGAGCACCCAGCAATACCTCGTCGAACCCCACAGTGCCCTAGCCCTTCCGGGTAACTTCCCGTTACATCCTGGGCATGACGTGCTGTGGTACGGAATACCTCTTTGGTCAGTTTGGGTCAGGGGTCCTGTCTCTGCTTCCTCCTGGCTTTCCCTCTTCCCTGGCAGAGCATGAGGCTCAGAAAGTCCTTGGTAATACCAAACATTTGTGTTGTCAGCTCTGTTCCCAGGCCAAAAGTCAAAACACAGCACTGCACCAGCTACTAAGAAGGAGAAAACTGACTGCTACTGCTGAACCCAGGACAAGAAGAAAGTAATCTTCCACACAACCGAGGAACCTCCTGGACTGCTTCTGCTGGGCAGTACCGTCGTTCCAACAGATGTCAGGGTGGTTGAAGTCCCCATGAGATGCGATGACGTGACATGATATGACATGACATTACATGACATGAGATGTGATACGATGGGATGAGAGGTGATGAGATTCGATGAGAGGAGATGCGATCCAATGCAATGAAATGAGATGCGATGAGATGCAATGGGATGAAATGTGATGATGAGACGAGATGAGATGGGATGCGATGTGATGATATGAAATAAGATGAGGTGAGATACAATGGCATGAGATGTGATGCGATGAGATGCGATGGGATGCGATGTGATGAGATGCCATGCAACGAGATGCAATGCGATGCAATGAGATGAGATGAGACAAGGTGAGATGCGATGAGACAAGGTGAGACGAGACGAGATGTGACGAGACGCCATGCAATGAAATGAAATGCGATTCAATCCAATGACGTGAGATGAGATGCAATGCCATGAGATGCGATGAGATGCGATGCGATGCGATGCGATGCGATGAGATGAGATGCAATGAGATGAGATGAGAGGCGATAAGATGCAATGGGATGCGATACGATGAGATGAGATGAGATGAGATGAGATGAGATGAGATGAGATGAGATGAGATGAGACACGATGCAATGAGATGCGATGAAAGCAGGTGATGGAGAGGAGAGGAGAGGAGAGGAGAGGAGAGGAGAGGAGAGAGAGGAGAGGAGAGGAGAGGAGAGGAGAGGAGAGGAGAGGAGAGGAGAGGAGAGGAGAGGAGAGGAGAGGAGAGGAGAGGAGAGGAGAGGAGAGGAGAGGAGAGGAGAGGAGAGGAGAGGAGAGGAGAGGAGAGGAGAGGAGAGGAGAGGAGAGGAGAGGAGAGGAGAGGAGAGGAGAGGAGAGGAGAGGAGAGGAGAGGAGAGGAGAGGAGAGGAGAGGAGAGGAGAGGAGATCCAATGTGATGAGATGCGATGAGATGAGAGGAGAGGAGATTACATGAGAGGTGATAAGATGCAATGGGATGCGATTCAATGATATTCAGTGAGATGAGATGCAGTGAGATGAGATAAAATTGCATGTGATGCAATGAGATGAGTTGAGGTGCAATGAGATCAGATGTGATGATATGAGATGACATGAGACGAGATGAGATGCAATACAATGAGATGCAATGCAATGATGAGATGAGATGCGAGGAGAAGCAATGAGATGAGATGCAATGTGATGTGATGCGATGCAATGGGATGCAATGTGATGCAATGGGATGCAATGCGATGATGAGATGAAATGGGATGGGATGGGATGCATTGTGATGATATGAAATGAGATGAGATACAATGGCATGCGCTACAATGCGATGAGATGAGGTAACGTGACAAGATGCGATGAGATGAGATACAATGGGATGCGATGTTATGCGATATGATGAGATGCCATGCAGTGAGATGCAACGCGATGTGATGCGATGAGATGAGACGAGGTGAGATGCCATGAGATGCCATGCAATGAAATACAATGCGATTCAATCCGATGACATGAGATGAGGTGCGATGAGATGAGATGAGATGAGAAGCAATGAGATGAGATGGGATGTGATGCGATGAGATAAGATACAATGAGATGCGATGTGATGCGATGTGATGAGATGCCATGCAATGAGATGCAATGCAATGCTATGCAATGAGATGAGATGAGACGAGACGAGGAGATATGTGATGGGATGAGATGAGATAAGATGAGAGGAGATGACATGAGAGGAGATGACATGAGAGGCGATAAGATGCAATGGGATGTGATGCGATGCAATGAGATGAGACAAGACGAAGTGAGATGCAATGAGATGAGTTGAGATGCAGTGAGATGAGATGTTCTGGTATGAGATGAGATGAGATGAGATGAGATGATGAGATGAGATGTGATGAGAGGAGATGAGAGGAGATGACATGAGAGGCGATAAGATGCAATGGGACACTGCAATGCGATTTGATGAGATGAGATGAGATGTGATGATAAGAGATAGAATCATAGAATAGTTAGGGTTGGAAAGGACCTCAAGATCATCTAGTTCCAACCCCCCTGCCATGGGCAGGGACACCTCACACTAAACCATCTCACCCAAGGCTTCGTCCAACCTGGACTTGAACACCGCCAGGGATGGAGCATTCACAACCTCCTGGGCAACCCATTCCAGTGCCTCACCACCCTAACAGGAAAGAATTTCCTTCTTATATCCAATCTAAACTTCCCCTGTTTAAGTTTTAACCCGTTACCCCTTGTCCTGTCACTACAGTCCCTGACAAAGAGTCCCTCCCCAGCATCACTATAGGCCCCCTTCAGATACTGGAAGGCTGCTCTGAGGTCCCCACGCAGCCACCTCTGCTCCAGGCTGAACAGCCCCAACTTCCTCAGCCTGTCTTCATACGGGAGGTGCTCCAGCCCCTGATCATCCTCGTGGCCTCCTCTGGACTTGTTCCAGCAGTTCCATGTCCTCTTTATGTTGAGGACACCAGAACTGCACACAATGCTCCAGGTGAGGTCTCACAAGAGCAGAGTAGAGGGGCAGGATCACCTCCTTCGACCTGCTGGTCACGCTCCTTTTGATGCAGCCCAGGATACGGTTGGCTTTCTGGGCTGCGAGCGCACACTGCAGCCGGCTCATGTTCATTTTCTCATCGACCAGCACCCCCAAGTCCTTCTCTGCAGGGCCGCTCTGAATCTCTTCTTTGCCCAGTCTGTAGCCGTGCCTGGGAATGCTCCGACCCAGGTGTAGGACCCTGCACTTGTCGTGGTTGAACTTCATGAGGTTGGCATCAGCCCACCTCACAAGCGTCCCTCTGGATGGCATCCCTTCCCTCCAGCGTATCAACCGGACCACACAGCTTGGTGTCATCGGCAAACTTGCTGAGGGCACACTCAATCCCACTGTCCCTGTCAGTGACGAAGATGTTAAACAAGACCGGTCCCAACACCGATCCCTGAGGGACACCGCTCGTTACCGGTCTCCAGCCGGACATGGAGCCATTGACCGCAACTCTTTGTGTGTGGCCGTCCAGCCAGTCCTTTATCCACTGACTGGTCCATCCATCAAATTGATATCTCTCCAATTCAGAGAGAAGGATGTGGTGTGGGACAGTGTCGAATGCTTTGCACAAGTCCAGGTAGATGACATCAACTGCTTTACCCTTATCCATCAATTCTGTAGCCCCATCATAGAAGGCCACGAGATTGGTCAGGCAGGATTTCCCCCTAGTGAAGCCATGCTGGCTGTCACCAAGAGCCTTGTTGTTCTTCATGTGCCTTAGCATGTTGTCCAGGAGAATGTGCTCCAAGATTTTACCAGGCACAGAGGTGAGACTGACTGGTCTGTAACCCCCCGGGTCTTCCATTTTGCCCTTCTTGAAAATGGGGGTTATATTTCCCTTTTTCCAGTCGTCGGGAACTTCACCTGACTGCCATGATTTTTCAAATATGACGCCCAGTGGCTTAGCAACTTCATTCGCCAGCTCCTTCAGGACCCGCGGATGGATTCCATCAGGTCCCATGGACTTGTGCACGTTCAGATTTTTAAGATGGTATCAAACCAGATCCTGTCCTACAGTGGGCCCAAGGTCTTCATTCTCACAGTCCCTGCATCTACTTTCTAAGTCCTGGGTGGTGCAGTCAGAGCCTTTGCCAGTGAGGACCGAGGCAAAGAAGTCATTCAGAACCTCAGCCTTCTCCAAATCCTGCGTAGCCGGTTCTCCCGAAAGCTTCCTCAGGGGGCCTATTTTGTCCCTAGTCTGTTTTTTGTTTGCTACGTACCTGTAGAATCCCTTCCTGTTATCCTTAACATCCCTGGCTATGTTTAATTCTAACTGGGCCTTAGGCTTCCTAACCTGGTCCCTAGCTTCCCGGACAACACCCCTGTACTCTACCCAGGCCGCCTGTCCTTGCTTCCATTTTATATTAGCCTCTTTTTTCCTTTGAATTTTCCTCAGCTGCTCCTTATCCATCCAAGGAGGTCTCCTGGCCCTTTTGCTGCGCTTCCTTCTAGTTGGGATGCAGCACTCCTGAGCTTGTAGCAGGTGATCCTTGAATATCAACCAAGAGCCTTGGGCCCCCCTGCCCTCCAGGGCTATATCCCATGGAACCTTACTAAGCAGGCTCCTGAAGAGGACAAAGTCTGCTCTTTTGAAGTGGGCAGTGAGCTTGCTGCACAGTCTTCTCACTGTCCTGGGGATCTCAAATTCGACCATCTCGTGTTCGCTGCATCCAAGGCTGCCCTGGAGTACCACATTCTCAACAATCTCTTCCCTGCTGGTGAGCCCAAGGTGAGGCATGGCACCTCTCCTTGTCGGCTCCTCTATTACTTGCAGAAGTGTCGTTGTTTAAACAAAGTCAGCCATAAATCAAGCAATCGCTCTCCCACTTCCCCCCACTCTTGCCCTCCCCCTACTCCTGGAGGGATGGAGAGGCGAATCAAAATGAATGCAACTCCCACAGGTTGAGATGAGAATAGTTTAGTAACTAAGGCATCACACAAATCACTACTGCTACCACCAATAGTAACAATGATAAAGGAAAGAACAAGGGGAAAGAATACAACACCTCAACACCAGCCAACCAATAACTCGCCCCAACCCACCCAGCCGAGCACCCAGCAATACCTCGTCGAACCCCACAGTGCCCTAGCCCTTCCGGGTAACTTCCCGTTACATCCTGGGCATGACGTGCTGTGGTACGGAATACCTCTTTGGTCAGTTTGGGTCAGGGGTCCTGTCTCTGCTTCCTCCTGGCTTTCCCTCTTCCCTGGCAGAGCATGAGGCTCAGAAAGTCCTTGGTAATACCAAACATTTGTGTTGTCAGCTCTGTTCCCAGGCCAAAAGTCAAAACACAGCACTGCACCAGCTACTAAGAAGGAGAAAACTGACTGCTACTGCTGAACCCAGGACAAGAAGAAAGTAATCTTCCACACAACCGAGGAACCTCCTGGACTGCTTCTGCTGGGCAGTACCGTCGTTCCAACAGATGTCAGGGTGGTTGAAGTCCCCATGAGATGCGATGACGTGACATGATATGACATGACATTACATGACATGAGATGTGATACGATGGGATGAGAGGTGATGAGATTCGATGAGAGGAGATGCGATCCAATGCAATGAAATGAGATGCGATGAGATGCAATGGGATGAAATGTGATGATGAGACGAGATGAGATGGGATGCGATGTGATGATATGAAATAAGATGAGGTGAGATACAATGGCATGAGATGTGATGCGATGAGATGCGATGGGATGCGATGTGATGAGATGCCATGCAACGAGATGCAATGCGATGCAATGAGATGAGATGAGACAAGGTGAGATGCGATGAGACAAGGTGAGACGAGACGAGATGTGACGAGACGCCATGCAATGAAATGAAATGCGATTCAATCCAATGACGTGAGATGAGATGCAATGCCATGAGATGCGATGAGATGCGATGCGATGCGATGCGATGCGATGAGATGAGATGCAATGAGATGAGATGAGAGGCGATAAGATGCAATGGGATGCGATACGATGAGATGAGATGAGATGAGATGAGATGAGATGAGATGAGATGAGATGAGATGAGACACGATGCAATGAGATGCGATGAAAGCAGGTGATGGAGAGGAGAGGAGAGGAGAGGAGAGGAGAGGAGAGGAGAGAGAGGAGAGGAGAGGAGAGGAGAGGAGAGGAGAGGAGAGGAGAGGAGAGGAGAGGAGAGGAGAGGAGAGGAGAGGAGAGGAGAGGAGAGGAGAGGAGAGGAGAGGAGAGGAGAGGAGAGGAGAGGAGAGGAGAGGAGAGGAGAGGAGAGGAGAGGAGAGGAGAGGAGAGGAGAGGAGATCCAATGTGATGAGATGCGATGAGATGAGAGGAGAGGAGATTACATGAGAGGTGATAAGATGCAATGGGATGCGATTCAATGATATTCAGTGAGATGAGATGCAGTGAGATGAGATAAAATTGCATGTGATGCAATGAGATGAGTTGAGGTGCAATGAGATCAGATGTGATGATATGAGATGACATGAGACGAGATGAGATGCAATACAATGAGATGCAATGCAATGATGAGATGAGATGCGAGGAGAAGCAATGAGATGAGATGCAATGTGATGTGATGCGATGCAATGGGATGCAATGTGATGCAATGGGATGCAATGCGATGATGAGATGAAATGGGATGGGATGGGATGCATTGTGATGATATGAAATGAGATGAGATACAATGGCATGCGCTACAATGCGATGAGATGAGGTAACGTGACAAGATGCGATGAGATGAGATACAATGGGATGCGATGTTATGCGATATGATGAGATGCCATGCAGTGAGATGCAACGCGATGTGATGCGATGAGATGAGACGAGGTGAGATGCCATGAGATGCCATGCAATGAAATACAATGCGATTCAATCCGATGACATGAGATGAGGTGCGATGAGATGAGATGAGATGAGAAGCAATGAGATGAGATGGGATGTGATGCGATGAGATAAGATACAATGAGATGCGATGTGATGCGATGTGATGAGATGCCATGCAATGAGATGCAATGCAATGCTATGCAATGAGATGAGATGAGACGAGACGAGGAGATATGTGATGGGACGAGATGAGATAAGATGAGAGGAGATGACATGAGAGGAGATGACATGAGAGGCGATAAGATGCAATGGGATGTGATGCGATGCAATGAGATGAGACGAGACGAAGTGAGATGCAATGAGATGAGTTGAGATGCAGTGAGATGAGATGTTCTGGTATGAGATGAGATGAGATGAGATGAGATGATGAGATGAGATGTGATGAGAGGAGATGAGAGGAGATGACATGAGAGGCGATAAGATGCAATGGGACACTGCAATGCGATTTGATGAGATGAGATGAGATGTGATGATAAGAGATAGAATCATAGAATAGTTAGGGTTGGAAAGGACCTCAAGATCATCTAGTTCCAACCCCCCTGCCATGGGCAGGGACACCTCACACTAAACCATCTCACCCAAGGCTTCGTCCAACCTGGACTTGAACACCGCCAGGGATGGAGCATTCACAACCTCCTGGGCAACCCATTCCAGTGCCTCACCACCCTAACAGGAAAGAATTTCCTTCTTATATCCAATCTAAACTTCCCCTGTTTAAGTTTTAACCCGTTACCCCTTGTCCTGTCACTACAGTCCCTGACAAAGAGTCCCTCCCCAGCATCACTATAGGCCCCCTTCAGATACTGGAAGGCTGCTCTGAGGTCCCCACGCAGCCACCTCTGCTCCAGGCTGAACAGCCCCAACTTCCTCAGCCTGTCTTCATACGGGAGGTGCTCCAGCCCCTGATCATCCTCGTGGCCTCCTCTGGACTTGTTCCAGCAGTTCCATGTCCTCTTTATGTTGAGGACACCAGAACTGCACACAATGCTCCAGGTGAGGTCTCACAAGAGCAGAGTAGAGGGGCAGGATCACCTCCTTCGACCTGCTGGTCACGCTCCTTTTGATGCAGCCCAGGATACGGTTGGCTTTCTGGGCTGCGAGCGCACACTGCAGCCGGCTCATGTTCATTTTCTCATCGACCAGCACCCCCAAGTCCTTCTCTGCAGGGCCGCTCTGAATCTCTTCTTTGCCCAGTCTGTAGCCGTGCCTGGGAATGCTCCGACCCAGGTGTAGGACCCTGCACTTGTCGTGGTTGAACTTCATGAGGTTGGCATCAGCCCACCTCACAAGCGTCCCTCTGGATGGCATCCCTTCCCTCCAGCGTATCAACCGGACCACACAGCTTGGTGTCATCGGCAAACTTGCTGAGGGCACACTCAATCCCACTGTCCCTGTCAGTGACGAAGATGTTAAACAAGACCGGTCCCAACACCGATCCCTGAGGGACACCGCTCGTTACCGGTCTCCAGCCGGACATGGAGCCATTGACCGCAACTCTTTGTGTGCGGCCGTCCAGCCAGTCCTTTATCCACTGACTGGTCCATCCATCAAATTGATATCTCTCCAATTCAGAGAGAAGGATGTGGTGTGGGACAGTGTCGAATGCTTTGCACAAGTCCAGGTAGATGACATCAACTGCTTTACCCTTATCCATCAATTCTGTAGCCCCATCATAGAAGGCCACGAGATTGGTCAGGCAGGATTTCCCCCTAGTGAAGCCATGCTGGCTGTCACCAAGAGCCTTGTTGTTCTTCATGTGCCTTAGCATGTTGTCCAGGAGAATGTGCTCCAAGATTTTACCAGGCACAGAGGTGAGACTGACTGGTCTGTAACCCCCCGGGTCTTCCATTTTGCCCTTCTTGAAAATGGGGGTTATATTTCCCTTTTTCCAGTCGTCGGGAACTTCACCTGACTGCCATGATTTTTCAAATATGACGCCCAGTGGCTTAGCAACTTCATTCGCCAGCTCCTTCAGGACCCGCGGATGGATTCCATCAGGTCCCATGGACTTGTGCACGTTCAGATTTTTAAGATGGTATCAAACCAGATCCTGTCCTACAGTGGGCCCAAGGTCTTCATTCTCACAGTCCCTGCATCTACTTTCTAAGTCCTGGGTGGTGCAGTCAGAGCCTTTGCCAGTGAGGACCGAGGCAAAGAAGTCATTCAGAACCTCAGCCTTCTCCAAATCCTGCGTAGCCGGTTCTCCCGAAAGCTTCCTCAGGGGGCCTATTTTGTCCCTAGTCTGTTTTTTGTTTGCTACGTACCTGTAGAATCCCTTCCTGTTATCCTTAACATCCCTGGCTATGTTTAATTCTAACTGGGCCTTAGGCTTCCTAACCTGGTCCCTAGCTTCCCGGACAACACCCCTGTACTCTACCCAGGCCGCCTGTCCTTGCTTCCATTTTATATTAGCCTCTTTTTTCCTTTGAATTTTCCTCAGCTGCTCCTTATCCATCCAAGGAGGTCTCCTGGCCCTTTTGCTGCGCTTCCTTCTAGTTGGGATGCAGCACTCCTGAGCTTGTAGCAGGTGATCCTTGAATATCAACCAAGAGCCTTGGGCCCCCCTGCCCTCCAGGGCTATATCCCATGGAACCTTACTAAGCAGGCTCCTGAAGAGGACAAAGTCTGCTCTTTTGAAGTGGGCAGTGAGCTTGCTGCACAGTCTTCTCACTGTCCTGGGGATCTCAAATTCGACCATCTCGTGTTCGCTGCATCCAAGGCTGCCCTGGAGTACCACATTCTCAACAATCTCTTCCCTGCTGGTGAGCCCAAGGTGAGGCATGGCACCTCTCCTTGTCGGCTCCTCTATTACTTGCAGAAGTGTCGTTGTTTAAACAAAGTCAGCCATAAATCAAGCAATCGCTCTCCCACTTCCCCCCACTCTTGCCCTCCCCCTACTCCTGGAGGGATGGAGAGGCGAATCAAAATGAATGCAACTCCCACAGGTTGAGATGAGAATAGTTTAGTAACTAAGGCATCACACAAATCACTACTGCTACCACCAATAGTAACAATGATAAAGGAAAGAACAAGGGGAAAGAATACAACACCTCAACACCAGCCAACCAATAACTCGCCCCAACCCACCCAGCCGAGCACCCAGCAATACCTCGTCGAACCCCACAGTGCCCTAGCCCTTCCGGGTAACTTCCCGTTACATCCTGGGCATGACGTGCTGTGGTACGGAATACCTCTTTGGTCAGTTTGGGTCAGGGGTCCTGTCTCTGCTTCCTCCTGGCTTTCCCTCTTCCCTGGCAGAGCATGAGGCTCAGAAAGTCCTTGGTAATACCAAACATTTGTGTTGTCAGCTCTGTTCCCAGGCCAAAAGTCAAAACACAGCACTGCACCAGCTACTAAGAAGGAGAAAACTGACTGCTACTGCTGAACCCAGGACAAGAAGAAAGTAATCTTCCACACAACCGAGGAACCTCCTGGACTGCTTCTGCTGGGCAGTACCGTCGTTCCAACAGATGTCAGGGTGGTTGAAGTCCCCATGAGATGCGATGACGTGACATGATATGACATGACATTACATGACATGAGATGTGATACGATGGGATGAGAGGTGATGAGATTCGATGAGAGGAGATGCGATCCAATGCAATGAAATGAGATGCGATGAGATGCAATGGGATGAAATGTGATGATGAGACGAGATGAGATGGGATGCGATGTGATGATATGAAATAAGATGAGGTGAGATACAATGGCATGAGATGTGATGCGATGAGATGCGATGGGATGCGATGTGATGAGATGCCATGCAACGAGATGCAATGCGATGCAATGAGATGAGATGAGACAAGGTGAGATGCGATGAGACAAGGTGAGACGAGACGAGATGTGACGAGACGCCATGCAATGAAATGAAATGCGATTCAATCCAATGACGTGAGATGAGATGCAATGCCATGAGATGCGATGAGATGCGATGCGATGCGATGCGATGCGATGAGATGAGATGCAATGAGATGAGATGAGAGGCGATAAGATGCAATGGGATGCGATACGATGAGATGAGATGAGATGAGATGAGATGAGATGAGATGAGATGAGATGAGACACGATGCAATGAGATGCGATGAGAGCAGGTGATGGAGAGGAGAGGAGAGGAGAGGAGAGGAGAGGAGAGGAGAGGAGAGGAGAGGAGAGGAGAGGAGAGGAGAGGAGAGGAGAGGAGAGGAGAGGAGAGGAGAGGAGAGGAGAGGAGAGGAGAGGAGAGGAGAGGAGAGGAGAGGAGAGGAGAGGAGAGGAGAGGAGAGGAGAGGAGAGGAGAGGAGAGGAGAGGAGAGGAGAGGAGAGGAGAGGAGAGGAGAGGAGAGGAGAGGAGAGGAGAGGAGAGGAGATCCAATGTGATGAGATGCGATGAGATGAGAGGAGAGGAGATTACATGAGAGGTGATAAGATGCAATGGGATGCGATTCAATGATATTCAGTGAGATGAGATGCAGTGAGATGAGATAAAATTGCATGTGATGCAATGAGATGAGTTGAGGTGCAATGAGATCAGATGTGATGATATGAGATGACATGAGACGAGATGAGATGCAATACAATGAGATGCAATGCAATGATGAGATGAGATGCGAGGAGAAGCAATGAGATGAGATGCAATGTGATGTGATGCGATGCAATGGGATGCAATGTGATGCAATGGGATGCAATGCGGTGATGAGATGAAATGGGATGGGATGGGATGCATTGTGATGATATGAAATGAGATGAGATACAATGGCATGCGCTACAATGCGATGAGATGAGGTAACGTGACAAGATGCGATGAGATGAGATACAATGGGATGCGATGTTATGCGATATGATGAGATGCCATGCAGTGAGATGCAACGCGATGTGATGCGATGAGATGAGACGAGGTGAGATGCCATGAGATGCCATGCAATGAAATACAATGCGATTCAATCCGATGACATGAGATGAGGTGCGATGAGATGAGATGAGATGAGAAGCAATGAGATGAGATGGGATGTGATGCGATGAGATAAGATACAATGAGATGCGATGTGATGCGATGTGATGAGATGCCATGCAATGAGATGCAATGCAATGCTATGCAATGAGATGAGATGAGACGAGACGAGGAGATATGTGATGGGACGAGATGAGATAAGATGAGAGGAGATGACATGAGAGGAGATGACATGAGAGGCGATAAGATGCAATGGGATGTGATGCGATGCAATGAGATGAGACGAGACGAAGTGAGATGCAATGAGATGAGTTGAGATGCAGTGAGATGAGATGTTCTGGTATGAGATGAGATGAGATGAGATGAGATGATGAGATGAGATGTGATGAGAGGAGATGAGAGGAGATGACATGAGAGGCGATAAGATGCAATGGGACACTGCAATGCGATTTGATGAGATGAGATGAGATGTGATGATAAGAGATAGAATCATAGAATAGTTAGGGTTGGAAAGGACCTCAAGATCATCTAGTTCCAACCCCCCTGCCATGGGCAGGGACACCTCACACTAAACCATCTCACCCAAGGCTTCGTCCAACCTGGACTTGAACACCGCCAGGGATGGAGCATTCACAACCTCCTGGGCAACCCATTCCAGTGCCTCACCACCCTAACAGGAAAGAATTTCCTTCTTATATCCAATCTAAACTTCCCCTGTTTAAGTTTTAACCCGTTACCCCTTGTCCTGTCACTACAGTCCCTGACAAAGAGTCCCTCCCCAGCATCACTATAGGCCCCCTTCAGATACTGGAAGGCTGCTCTGAGGTCCCCACGCAGCCACCTCTGCTCCAGGCTGAACAGCCCCAACTTCCTCAGCCTGTCTTCATACGGGAGGTGCTCCAGCCCCTGATCATCCTCGTGGCCTCCTCTGGACTTGTTCCAGCAGTTCCATGTCCTCTTTATGTTGAGGACACCAGAACTGCACACAATGCTCCAGGTGAGGTCTCACAAGAGCAGAGTAGAGGGGCAGGATCACCTCCTTCGACCTGCTGGTCACGCTCCTTTTGATGCAGCCCAGGATACGGTTGGCTTTCTGGGCTGCGAGCGCACACTGCAGCCGGCTCATGTTCATTTTCTCATCGACCAGCACCCCCAAGTCCTTCTCTGCAGGGCCGCTCTGAATCTCTTCTTTGCCCAGTCTGTAGCCGTGCCTGGGAATGCTCCGACCCAGGTGTAGGACCCTGCACTTGTCGTGGTTGAACTTCATGAGGTTGGCATCAGCCCACCTCACAAGCGTCCCTCTGGATGGCATCCCTTCCCTCCAGCGTATCAACCGGACCACACAGCTTGGTGTCATCGGCAAACTTGCTGAGGGCACACTCAATCCCACTGTCCCTGTCAGTGACGAAGATGTTAAACAAGACCGGTCCCAACACCGATCCCTGAGGGACACCGCTCGTTACCGGTCTCCAGCCGGACATGGAGCCATTGACCGCAACTCTTTGTGTGCGGCCGTCCAGCCAGTCCTTTATCCACTGACTGGTCCATCCATCAAATTGATATCTCTCCAATTCAGAGAGAAGGATGTGGTGTGGGACAGTGTCGAATGCTTTGCACAAGTCCAGGTAGATGACATCAACTGCTTTACCCTTATCCATCAATTCTGTAGCCCCATCATAGAAGGCCACGAGATTGGTCAGGCAGGATTTCCCCCTAGTGAAGCCATGCTGGCTGTCACCAAGAGCCTTGTTGTTCTTCATGTGCCTTAGCATGTTGTCCAGGAGAATGTGCTCCAAGATTTTACCAGGCACAGAGGTGAGACTGACTGGTCTGTAACCCCCCGGGTCTTCCATTTTGCCCTTCTTGAAAATGGGGGTTATATTTCCCTTTTTCCAGTCGTCGGGAACTTCACCTGACTGCCATGATTTTTCAAATATGACGCCCAGTGGCTTAGCAACTTCATTCGCCAGCTCCTTCAGGACCCGCGGATGGATTCCATCAGGTCCCATGGACTTGTGCACGTTCAGATTTTTAAGATGGTATCAAACCAGATCCTGTCCTACAGTGGGCCCAAGGTCTTCATTCTCACAGTCCCTGCATCTACTTTCTAAGTCCTGGGTGGTGCAGTCAGAGCCTTTGCCAGTGAGGACCGAGGCAAAGAAGTCATTCAGAACCTCAGCCTTCTCCAAATCCTGCGTAGCCGGTTCTCCCGAAAGCTTCCTCAGGGGGCCTATTTTGTCCCTAGTCTGTTTTTTGTTTGCTACGTACCTGTAGAATCCCTTCCTGTTATCCTTAACATCCCTGGCTATGTTTAATTCTAACTGGGCCTTAGGCTTCCTAACCTGGTCCCTAGCTTCCCGGACAACACCCCTGTACTCTACCCAGGCCGCCTGTCCTTGCTTCCATTTTATATTAGCCTCTTTTTTCCTTTGAATTTTCCTCAGCTGCTCCTTATCCATCCAAGGAGGTCTCCTGGCCCTTTTGCTGCGCTTCCTTCTAGTTGGGATGCAGCACTCCTGAGCTTGTAGCAGGTGATCCTTGAATATCAACCAAGAGCCTTGGGCCCCCCTGCCCTCCAGGGCTATATCCCATGGAACCTTACTAAGCAGGCTCCTGAAGAGGACAAAGTCTGCTCTTTTGAAGTGGGCAGTGAGCTTGCTGCACAGTCTTCTCACTGTCCTGGGGATCTCAAATTCGACCATCTCGTGTTCGCTGCATCCAAGGCTGCCCTGGAGTACCACATTCTCAACAATCTCTTCCCTGCTGGTGAGCCCAAGGTGAGGCATGGCACCTCTCCTTGTCGGCTCCTCTATTACTTGCAGAAGTGTCGTTGTTTAAACAAAGTCAGCCATAAATCAAGCAATCGCTCTCCCACTTCCCCCCACTCTTGCCCTCCCCCTACTCCTGGAGGGATGGAGAGGCGAATCAAAATGAATGCAACTCCCACAGGTTGAGATGAGAATAGTTTAGTAACTAAGGCATCACACAAATCACTACTGCTACCACCAATAGTAACAATGATAAAGGAAAGAACAAGGGGAAAGAATACAACACCTCAACACCAGCCAACCAATAACTCGCCCCAACCCACCCAGCCGAGCACCCAGCAATACCTCGTCGAACCCCACAGTGCCCTAGCCCTTCCGGGTAACTTCCCGTTACATCCTGGGCATGACGTGCTGTGGTACGGAATACCTCTTTGGTCAGTTTGGGTCAGGGGTCCTGTCTCTGCTTCCTCCTGGCTTTCCCTCTTCCCTGGCAGAGCATGAGGCTCAGAAAGTCCTTGGTAATACCAAACATTTGTGTTGTCAGCTCTGTTCCCAGGCCAAAAGTCAAAACACAGCACTGCACCAGCTACTAAGAAGGAGAAAACTGACTGCTACTGCTGAACCCAGGACAAGAAGAAAGTAATCTTCCACACAACCGAGGAACCTCCTGGACTGCTTCTGCTGGGCAGTACCGTCGTTCCAACAGATGTCAGGGTGGTTGAAGTCCCCATGAGATGCGATGACGTGACATGATATGACATGACATTACATGACATGAGATGTGATACGATGGGATGAGAGGTGATGAGATTCGATGAGAGGAGATGCGATCCAATGCAATGAAATGAGATGCGATGAGATGCAATGGGATGAAATGTGATGATGAGACGAGATGAGATGGGATGCGATGTGATGATATGAAATAAGATGAGGTGAGATACAATGGCATGAGATGTGATGCGATGAGATGCGATGGGATGCGATGTGATGAGATGCCATGCAACGAGATGCAATGCGATGCAATGAGATGAGATGAGACAAGGTGAGATGCGATGAGACAAGGTGAGACGAGACGAGATGTGACGAGACGCCATGCAATGAAATGAAATGCGATTCAATCCAATGACGTGAGATGAGATGCAATGCCATGAGATGCGATGAGATGCGATGCGATGCGATGCGATGCGATGAGATGAGATGCAATGAGATGAGATGAGAGGCGATAAGATGCAATGGGATGCGATACGATGAGATGAGATGAGATGAGATGAGATGAGATGAGATGAGATGAGACACGATGCAATGAGATGCGATGAAAGCAGGTGATGGAGAGGAGAGGAGAGGAGAGGAGAGGAGAGGAGAGGAGAGAGAGGAGAGGAGAGGAGAGGAGAGGAGAGGAGAGGAGAGGAGAGGAGAGGAGAGGAGAGGAGAGGAGAGGAGAGGAGAGGAGAGGAGAGGAGAGGAGAGGAGAGGAGAGGAGAGGAGAGGAGAGGAGAGGAGAGGAGAGGAGAGGAGAGGAGAGGAGAGGAGAGGAGAGGAGAGGAGAGGAGAGGAGATCCAATGTGATGAGATGCGATGAGATGAGAGGAGAGGAGATTACATGAGAGGTGATAAGATGCAATGGGATGCGATTCAATGATATTCAGTGAGATGAGATGCAGTGAGATGAGATAAAATTGCATGTGATGCAATGAGATGAGTTGAGGTGCAATGAGATCAGATGTGATGATATGAGATGACATGAGACGAGATGAGATGCAATACAATGAGATGCAATGCAATGATGAGATGAGATGCGAGGAGAAGCAATGAGATGAGATGCAATGTGATGTGATGCGATGCAATGGGATGCAATGTGATGCAATGGGATGCAATGCGATGATGAGATGAAATGGGATGGGATGGGATGCATTGTGATGATATGAAATGAGATGAGATACAATGGCATGCGCTACAATGCGATGAGATGAGGTAACGTGACAAGATGCGATGAGATGAGATACAATGGGATGCGATGTTATGCGATATGATGAGATGCCATGCAGTGAGATGCAACGCGATGTGATGCGATGAGATGAGACGAGGTGAGATGCCATGAGATGCCATGCAATGAAATACAATGCGATTCAATCCGATGACATGAGATGAGGTGCGATGAGATGAGATGAGATGAGAAGCAATGAGATGAGATGGGATGTGATGCGATGAGATAAGATACAATGAGATGCGATGTGATGCGATGTGATGAGATGCCATGCAATGAGATGCAATGCAATGCTATGCAATGAGATGAGATGAGACGAGACGAGGAGATATGTGATGGGACGAGATGAGATAAGATGAGAGGAGATGACATGAGAGGAGATGACATGAGAGGCGATAAGATGCAATGGGATGTGATGCGATGCAATGAGATGAGACGAGACGAAGTGAGATGCAATGAGATGAGTTGAGATGCAGTGAGATGAGATGTTCTGGTATGAGATGAGATGAGATGAGATGAGATGATGAGATGAGATGTGATGAGAGGAGATGAGAGGAGATGACATGAGAGGCGATAAGATGCAATGGGACACTGCAATGCGATTTGATGAGATGAGATGAGATGTGATGATAAGAGATAGAATCATAGAATAGTTAGGGTTGGAAAGGACCTCAAGATCATCTAGTTCCAACCCCCCTGCCATGGGCAGGGACACCTCACACTAAACCATCTCACCCAAGGCTTCGTCCAACCTGGACTTGAACACCGCCAGGGATGGAGCATTCACAACCTCCTGGGCAACCCATTCCAGTGCCTCACCACCCTAACAGGAAAGAATTTCCTTCTTATATCCAATCTAAACTTCCCCTGTTTAAGTTTTAACCCGTTACCCCTTGTCCTGTCACTACAGTCCCTGACAAAGAGTCCCTCCCCAGCATCACTATAGGCCCCCTTCAGATACTGGAAGGCTGCTCTGAGGTCCCCACGCAGCCACCTCTGCTCCAGGCTGAACAGCCCCAACTTCCTCAGCCTGTCTTCATACGGGAGGTGCTCCAGCCCCTGATCATCCTCGTGGCCTCCTCTGGACTTGTTCCAGCAGTTCCATGTCCTCTTTATGTTGAGGACACCAGAACTGCACACAATGCTCCAGGTGAGGTCTCACAAGAGCAGAGTAGAGGGGCAGGATCACCTCCTTCGACCTGCTGGTCACGCTCCTTTTGATGCAGCCCAGGATACGGTTGGCTTTCTGGGCTGCGAGCGCACACTGCAGCCGGCTCATGTTCATTTTCTCATCGACCAGCACCCCCAAGTCCTTCTCTGCAGGGCCGCTCTGAATCTCTTCTTTGCCCAGTCTGTAGCCGTGCCTGGGAATGCTCCGACCCAGGTGTAGGACCCTGCACTTGTCGTGGTTGAACTTCATGAGGTTGGCATCAGCCCACCTCACAAGCGTCCCTCTGGATGGCATCCCTTCCCTCCAGCGTATCAACCGGACCACACAGCTTGGTGTCATCGGCAAACTTGCTGAGGGCACACTCAATCCCACTGTCCCTGTCAGTGACGAAGATGTTAAACAAGACCGGTCCCAACACCGATCCCTGAGGGACACCGCTCGTTACCGGTCTCCAGCCGGACATGGAGCCATTGACCGCAACTCTTTGTGTGTGGCCGTCCAGCCAGTCCTTTATCCACTGACTGGTCCATCCATCAAATTGATATCTCTCCAATTCAGAGAGAAGGATGTGGTGTGGGACAGTGTCGAATGCTTTGCACAAGTCCAGGTAGATGACATCAACTGCTTTACCCTTATCCATCAATTCTGTAGCCCCATCATAGAAGGCCACGAGATTGGTCAGGCAGGATTTCCCCCTAGTGAAGCCATGCTGGCTGTCACCAAGAGCCTTGTTGTTCTTCATGTGCCTTAGCATGTTGTCCAGGAGAATGTGCTCCAAGATTTTACCAGGCACAGAGGTGAGACTGACTGGTCTGTAACCCCCCGGGTCTTCCATTTTGCCCTTCTTGAAAATGGGGGTTATATTTCCCTTTTTCCAGTCGTCGGGAACTTCACCTGACTGCCATGATTTTTCAAATATGACGCCCAGTGGCTTAGCAACTTCATTCGCCAGCTCCTTCAGGACCCGCGGATGGATTCCATCAGGTCCCATGGACTTGTGCACGTTCAGATTTTTAAGATGGTATCAAACCAGATCCTGTCCTACAGTGGGCCCAAGGTCTTCATTCTCACAGTCCCTGCATCTACTTTCTAAGTCCTGGGTGGTGCAGTCAGAGCCTTTGCCAGTGAGGACCGAGGCAAAGAAGTCATTCAGAACCTCAGCCTTCTCCAAATCCTGCGTAGCCGGTTCTCCCGAAAGCTTCCTCAGGGGGCCTATTTTGTCCCTAGTCTGTTTTTTGTTTGCTACGTACCTGTAGAATCCCTTCCTGTTATCCTTAACATCCCTGGCTATGTTTAATTCTAACTGGGCCTTAGGCTTCCTAACCTGGTCCCTAGCTTCCCGGACAACACCCCTGTACTCTACCCAGGCCGCCTGTCCTTGCTTCCATTTTATATTAGCCTCTTTTTTCCTTTGAATTTTCCTCAGCTGCTCCTTATCCATCCAAGGAGGTCTCCTGGCCCTTTTGCTGCGCTTCCTTCTAGTTGGGATGCAGCACTCCTGAGCTTGTAGCAGGTGATCCTTGAATATCAACCAAGAGCCTTGGGCCCCCCTGCCCTCCAGGGCTATATCCCATGGAACCTTACTAAGCAGGCTCCTGAAGAGGACAAAGTCTGCTCTTTTGAAGTGGGCAGTGAGCTTGCTGCACAGTCTTCTCACTGTCCTGGGGATCTCAAATTCGACCATCTCGTGTTCGCTGCATCCAAGGCTGCCCTGGAGTACCACATTCTCAACAATCTCTTCCCTGCTGGTGAGCCCAAGGTGAGGCATGGCACCTCTCCTTGTCGGCTCCTCTATTACTTGCAGAAGTGTCGTTGTTTAAACAAAGTCAGCCATAAATCAAGCAATCGCTCTCCCACTTCCCCCCACTCTTGCCCTCCCCCTACTCCTGGAGGGATGGAGAGGCGAATCAAAATGAATGCAACTCCCACAGGTTGAGATGAGAATAGTTTAGTAACTAAGGCATCACACAAATCACTACTGCTACCACCAATAGTAACAATGATAAAGGAAAGAACAAGGGGAAAGAATACAACACCTCAACACCAGCCAACCAATAACTCGCCCCAACCCACCCAGCCGAGCACCCAGCAATACCTCGTCGAACCCCACAGTGCCCTAGCCCTTCCGGGTAACTTCCCGTTACATCCTGGGCATGACGTGCTGTGGTACGGAATACCTCTTTGGTCAGTTTGGGTCAGGGGTCCTGTCTCTGCTTCCTCCTGGCTTTCCCTCTTCCCTGGCAGAGCATGAGGCTCAGAAAGTCCTTGGTAATACCAAACATTTGTGTTGTCAGCTCTGTTCCCAGGCCAAAAGTCAAAACACAGCACTGCACCAGCTACTAAGAAGGAGAAAACTGACTGCTACTGCTGAACCCAGGACAAGAAGAAAGTAATCTTCCACACAACCGAGGAACCTCCTGGACTGCTTCTGCTGGGCAGTACCGTCGTTCCAACAGATGTCAGGGTGGTTGAAGTCCCCATGAGATGCGATGACGTGACATGATATGACATGACATTACATGACATGAGATGTGATACGATGGGATGAGAGGTGATGAGATTCGATGAGAGGAGATGCGATCCAATGCAATGAAATGAGATGCGATGAGATGCAATGGGATGAAATGTGATGATGAGACGAGATGAGATGGGATGCGATGTGATGATATGAAATAAGATGAGGTGAGATACAATGGCATGAGATGTGATGCGATGAGATGCGATGGGATGCGATGTGATGAGATGCCATGCAACGAGATGCAATGCGATGCAATGAGATGAGATGAGACAAGGTGAGATGCGATGAGACAAGGTGAGACGAGACGAGATGTGACGAGACGCCATGCAATGAAATGAAATGCGATTCAATCCAATGACGTGAGATGAGATGCAATGCCATGAGATGCGATGAGATGCGATGCGATGCGATGCGATGCGATGAGATGAGATGCAATGAGATGAGATGAGAGGCGATAAGATGCAATGGGATGCGATACGATGAGATGAGATGAGATGAGATGAGATGAGATGAGATGAGATGAGATGAGATGAGACACGATGCAATGAGATGCGATGAAAGCAGGTGATGGAGAGGAGAGGAGAGGAGAGGAGAGGAGAGGAGAGGAGAGAGAGGAGAGGAGAGGAGAGGAGAGGAGAGGAGAGGAGAGGAGAGGAGAGGAGAGGAGAGGAGAGGAGAGGAGAGGAGAGGAGAGGAGAGGAGAGGAGAGGAGAGGAGAGGAGAGGAGAGGAGAGGAGAGGAGAGGAGAGGAGAGGAGAGGAGAGGAGAGGAGAGGAGAGGAGAGGAGAGGAGAGGAGAGGAGAGGAGAGGAGAGGAGAGGAGAGGAGAGGAGAGGAGAGGAGAGGAGAGGAGAGGAGAGGAGAGGAGAGGAGAGGAGAGGAGAGGAGAGGAGAGGAGAGGAGAGGAGAGGAGATCCAATGTGATGAGATGCGATGAGATGAGAGGAGAGGAGATTACATGAGAGGTGATAAGATGCAATGGGATGCGATTCAATGATATTCAGTGAGATGAGATGCAGTGAGATGAGATAAAATTGCATGTGATGCAATGAGATGAGTTGAGGTGCAATGAGATCAGATGTGATGATATGAGATGACATGAGACGAGATGAGATGCAATACAATGAGATGCAATGCAATGATGAGATGAGATGCGAGGAGAAGCAATGAGATGAGATGCAATGTGATGTGATGCGATGCAATGGGATGCAATGTGATGCAATGGGATGCAATGCGATGATGAGATGAAATGGGATGGGATGGGATGCATTGTGATGATATGAAATGAGATGAGATACAATGGCATGCGCTACAATGCGATGAGATGAGGTAACGTGACAAGATGCGATGAGATGAGATACAATGGGATGCGATGTTATGCGATATGATGAGATGCCATGCAGTGAGATGCAACGCGATGTGATGCGATGAGATGAGACGAGGTGAGATGCCATGAGATGCCATGCAATGAAATACAATGCGATTCAATCCGATGACATGAGATGAGGTGCGATGAGATGAGATGAGATGAGAAGCAATGAGATGAGATGGGATGTGATGCGATGAGATAAGATACAATGAGATGCGATGTGATGCGATGTGATGAGATGCCATGCAATGAGATGCAATGCAATGCTATGCAATGAGATGAGATGAGACGAGACGAGGAGATATGTGATGGGACGAGATGAGATAAGATGAGAGGAGATGACATGAGAGGAGATGACATGAGAGGCGATAAGATGCAATGGGATGTGATGCGATGCAATGAGATGAGACGAGACGAAGTGAGATGCAATGAGATGAGTTGAGATGCAGTGAGATGAGATGTTCTGGTATGAGATGAGATGAGATGAGATGAGATGATGAGATGAGATGTGATGAGAGGAGATGAGAGGAGATGACATGAGAGGCGATAAGATGCAATGGGACACTGCAATGCGATTTGATGAGATGAGATGAGATGTGATGATAAGAGATAGAATCATAGAATAGTTAGGGTTGGAAAGGACCTCAAGATCATCTAGTTCCAACCCCCCTGCCATGGGCAGGGACACCTCACACTAAACCATCTCACCCAAGGCTTCGTCCAACCTGGACTTGAACACCGCCAGGGATGGAGCATTCACAACCTCCTGGGCAACCCATTCCAGTGCCTCACCACCCTAACAGGAAAGAATTTCCTTCTTATATCCAATCTAAACTTCCCCTGTTTAAGTTTTAACCCGTTACCCCTTGTCCTGTCACTACAGTCCCTGACAAAGAGTCCCTCCCCAGCATCACTATAGGCCCCCTTCAGATACTGGAAGGCTGCTCTGAGGTCCCCACGCAGCCACCTCTGCTCCAGGCTGAACAGCCCCAACTTCCTCAGCCTGTCTTCATACGGGAGGTGCTCCAGCCCCTGATCATCCTCGTGGCCTCCTCTGGACTTGTTCCAGCAGTTCCATGTCCTCTTTATGTTGAGGACACCAGAACTGCACACAATGCTCCAGGTGAGGTCTCACAAGAGCAGAGTAGAGGGGCAGGATCACCTCCTTCGACCTGCTGGTCACGCTCCTTTTGATGCAGCCCAGGATACGGTTGGCTTTCTGGGCTGCGAGCGCACACTGCAGCCGGCTCATGTTCATTTTCTCATCGACCAGCACCCCCAAGTCCTTCTCTGCAGGGCCGCTCTGAATCTCTTCTTTGCCCAGTCTGTAGCCGTGCCTGGGAATGCTCCGACCCAGGTGTAGGACCCTGCACTTGTCGTGGTTGAACTTCATGAGGTTGGCATCAGCCCACCTCACAAGCGTCCCTCTGGATGGCATCCCTTCCCTCCAGCGTATCAACCGGACCACACAGCTTGGTGTCATCGGCAAACTTGCTGAGGGCACACTCAATCCCACTGTCCCTGTCAGTGACGAAGATGTTAAACAAGACCGGTCCCAACACCGATCCCTGAGGGACACCGCTCGTTACCGGTCTCCAGCCGGACATGGAGCCATTGACCGCAACTCTTTGTGTGCGGCCGTCCAGCCAGTCCTTTATCCACTGACTGGTCCATCCATCAAATTGATATCTCTCCAATTCAGAGAGAAGGATGTGGTGTGGGACAGTGTCGAATGCTTTGCACAAGTCCAGGTAGATGACATCAACTGCTTTACCCTTATCCATCAATTCTGTAGCCCCATCATAGAAGGCCACGAGATTGGTCAGGCAGGATTTCCCCCTAGTGAAGCCATGCTGGCTGTCACCAAGAGCCTTGTTGTTCTTCATGTGCCTTAGCATGTTGTCCAGGAGAATGTGCTCCAAGATTTTACCAGGCACAGAGGTGAGACTGACTGGTCTGTAACCCCCCGGGTCTTCCATTTTGCCCTTCTTGAAAATGGGGGTTATATTTCCCTTTTTCCAGTCGTCGGGAACTTCACCTGACTGCCATGATTTTTCAAATATGACGCCCAGTGGCTTAGCAACTTCATTCGCCAGCTCCTTCAGGACCCGCGGATGGATTCCATCAGGTCCCATGGACTTGTGCACGTTCAGATTTTTAAGATGGTATCAAACCAGATCCTGTCCTACAGTGGGCCCAAGGTCTTCATTCTCACAGTCCCTGCATCTACTTTCTAAGTCCTGGGTGGTGCAGTCAGAGCCTTTGCCAGTGAGGACCGAGGCAAAGAAGTCATTCAGAACCTCAGCCTTCTCCAAATCCTGCGTAGCCGGTTCTCCCGAAAGCTTCCTCAGGGGGCCTATTTTGTCCCTAGTCTGTTTTTTGTTTGCTACGTACCTGTAGAATCCCTTCCTGTTATCCTTAACATCCCTGGCTATGTTTAATTCTAACTGGGCCTTAGGCTTCCTAACCTGGTCCCTAGCTTCCCGGACAACACCCCTGTACTCTACCCAGGCCGCCTGTCCTTGCTTCCATTTTATATTAGCCTCTTTTTTCCTTTGAATTTTCCTCAGCTGCTCCTTATCCATCCAAGGAGGTCTCCTGGCCCTTTTGCTGCGCTTCCTTCTAGTTGGGATGCAGCACTCCTGAGCTTGTAGCAGGTGATCCTTGAATATCAACCAAGAGCCTTGGGCCCCCCTGCCCTCCAGGGCTATATCCCATGGAACCTTACTAAGCAGGCTCCTGAAGAGGACAAAGTCTGCTCTTTTGAAGTGGGCAGTGAGCTTGCTGCACAGTCTTCTCACTGTCCTGGGGATCTCAAATTCGACCATCTCGTGTTCGCTGCATCCAAGGCTGCCCTGGAGTACCACATTCTCAACAATCTCTTCCCTGCTGGTGAGCCCAAGGTGAGGCATGGCACCTCTCCTTGTCGGCTCCTCTATTACTTGCAGAAGTGTCGTTGTTTAAACAAAGTCAGCCATAAATCAAGCAATCGCTCTCCCACTTCCCCCCACTCTTGCCCTCCCCCTACTCCTGGAGGGATGGAGAGGCGAATCAAAATGAATGCAACTCCCACAGGTTGAGATGAGAATAGTTTAGTAACTAAGGCATCACACAAATCACTACTGCTACCACCAATAGTAACAATGATAAAGGAAAGAACAAGGGGAAAGAATACAACACCTCAACACCAGCCAACCAATAACTCGCCCCAACCCACCCAGCCGAGCACCCAGCAATACCTCGTCGAACCCCACAGTGCCCTAGCCCTTCCGGGTAACTTCCCGTTACATCCTGGGCATGACGTGCTGTGGTACGGAATACCTCTTTGGTCAGTTTGGGTCAGGGGTCCTGTCTCTGCTTCCTCCTGGCTTTCCCTCTTCCCTGGCAGAGCATGAGGCTCAGAAAGTCCTTGGTAATACCAAACATTTGTGTTGTCAGCTCTGTTCCCAGGCCAAAAGTCAAAACACAGCACTGCACCAGCTACTAAGAAGGAGAAAACTGACTGCTACTGCTGAACCCAGGACAAGAAGAAAGTAATCTTCCACACAACCGAGGAACCTCCTGGACTGCTTCTGCTGGGCAGTACCGTCGTTCCAACAGATGTCAGGGTGGTTGAAGTCCCCATGAGATGCGATGACGTGACATGATATGACATGACATTACATGACATGAGATGTGATACGATGGGATGAGAGGTGATGAGATTCGATGAGAGGAGATGCGATCCAATGCAATGAAATGAGATGCGATGAGATGCAATGGGATGAAATGTGATGATGAGACGAGATGAGATGGGATGCGATGTGATGATATGAAATAAGATGAGGTGAGATACAATGGCATGAGATGTGATGCGATGAGATGCGATGGGATGCGATGTGATGAGATGCCATGCAACGAGATGCAATGCGATGCAATGAGATGAGATGAGACAAGGTGAGATGCGATGAGACAAGGTGAGACGAGACGAGATGTGACGAGACGCCATGCAATGAAATGAAATGCGATTCAATCCAATGACGTGAGATGAGATGCAATGCCATGAGATGCGATGAGATGCGATGCGATGCGATGCGATGCGATGAGATGAGATGCAATGAGATGAGATGAGAGGCGATAAGATGCAATGGGATGCGATACGATGAGATGAGATGAGATGAGATGAGATGAGATGAGATGAGATGAGACACGATGCAATGAGATGCGATGAGAGCAGGTGATGGAGAGGAGAGGAGAGGAGAGGAGAGGAGAGGAGAGGAGAGGAGAGGAGAGGAGAGGAGAGGAGAGGAGAGGAGAGGAGAGGAGAGGAGAGGAGAGGAGAGGAGAGGAGAGGAGAGGAGAGGAGAGGAGAGGAGAGGAGAGGAGAGGAGAGGAGAGGAGAGGAGAGGAGAGGAGAGGAGAGGAGAGGAGAGGAGAGGAGAGGAGAGGAGAGGAGAGGAGAGGAGAGGAGAGGAGAGGAGAGGAGAGGAGAGGAGAGGAGAGGAGAGGAGAGGAGAGGAGAGGAGAGGAGAGGAGATGAGAGGAGAGGAGAGGAGAGGAGAGGAGAGGAGAGGAGAGGAGAGGAGAGGAGAGGAGAGGAGAGGAGATCCAATGTGATGAGATGCGATGAGATGAGAGGAGAGGAGATTACATGAGAGGTGATAAGATGCAATGGGATGCGATTCAATGATATTCAGTGAGATGAGATGCAGTGAGATGAGATAAAATTGCATGTGATGCAATGAGATGAGTTGAGGTGCAATGAGATCAGATGTGATGATATGAGATGACATGAGACGAGATGAGATGCAATACAATGAGATGCAATGCAATGATGAGATGAGATGCGAGGAGAAGCAATGAGATGAGATGCAATGTGATGTGATGCGATGCAATGGGATGCAATGTGATGCAATGGGATGCAATGCGATGATGAGATGAAATGGGATGGGATGGGATGCATTGTGATGATATGAAATGAGATGAGATACAATGGCATGCGCTACAATGCGATGAGATGAGGTAACGTGACAAGATGCGATGAGATGAGATACAATGGGATGCGATGTTATGCGATATGATGAGATGCCATGCAGTGAGATGCAACGCGATGTGATGCGATGAGATGAGACGAGGTGAGATGCCATGAGATGCCATGCAATGAAATACAATGCGATTCAATCCGATGACATGAGATGAGGTGCGATGAGATGAGATGAGATGAGAAGCAATGAGATGAGATGGGATGTGATGCGATGAGATAAGATACAATGAGATGCGATGTGATGCGATGTGATGAGATGCCATGCAATGAGATGCAATGCAATGCTATGCAATGAGATGAGATGAGACGAGACGAGGAGATATGTGATGGGATGAGATGAGATAAGATGAGAGGAGATGACATGAGAGGAGATGACATGAGAGGCGATAAGATGCAATGGGATGTGATGCGATGCAATGAGATGAGACGAGACGAAGTGAGATGCAATGAGATGAGTTGAGATGCAGTGAGATGAGATGTTCTGGTATGAGATGAGATGAGATGAGATGAGATGATGAGATGAGATGTGATGAGAGGAGATGAGAGGAGATGACATGAGAGGCGATAAGATGCAATGGGACACTGCAATGCGATTTGATGAGATGAGATGAGATGTGATGATAAGAGATAGAATCATAGAATAGTTAGGGTTGGAAAGGACCTCAAGATCATCTAGTTCCAACCCCCCTGCCATGGGCAGGGACACCTCACACTAAACCATCTCACCCAAGGCTTCGTCCAACCTGGACTTGAACACCGCCAGGGATGGAGCATTCACAACCTCCTGGGCAACCCATTCCAGTGCCTCACCACCCTAACAGGAAAGAATTTCCTTCTTATATCCAATCTAAACTTCCCCTGTTTAAGTTTTAACCCGTTACCCCTTGTCCTGTCACTACAGTCCCTGACAAAGAGTCCCTCCCCAGCATCACTATAGGCCCCCTTCAGATACTGGAAGGCTGCTCTGAGGTCCCCACGCAGCCACCTCTGCTCCAGGCTGAACAGCCCCAACTTCCTCAGCCTGTCTTCATACGGGAGGTGCTCCAGCCCCTGATCATCCTCGTGGCCTCCTCTGGACTTGTTCCAGCAGTTCCATGTCCTCTTTATGTTGAGGACACCAGAACTGCACACAATGCTCCAGGTGAGGTCTCACAAGAGCAGAGTAGAGGGGCAGGATCACCTCCTTCGACCTGCTGGTCACGCTCCTTTTGATGCAGCCCAGGATACGGTTGGCTTTCTGGGCTGCGAGCGCACACTGCAGCCGGCTCATGTTCATTTTCTCATCGACCAGCACCCCCAAGTCCTTCTCTGCAGGGCCGCTCTGAATCTCTTCTTTGCCCAGTCTGTAGCCGTGCCTGGGAATGCTCCGACCCAGGTGTAGGACCCTGCACTTGTCGTGGTTGAACTTCATGAGGTTGGCATCAGCCCACCTCACAAGCGTCCCTCTGGATGGCATCCCTTCCCTCCAGCGTATCAACCGGACCACACAGCTTGGTGTCATCGGCAAACTTGCTGAGGGCACACTCAATCCCACTGTCCCTGTCAGTGACGAAGATGTTAAACAAGACCGGTCCCAACACCGATCCCTGAGGGACACCGCTCGTTACCGGTCTCCAGCCGGACATGGAGCCATTGACCGCAACTCTTTGTGTGTGGCCGTCCAGCCAGTCCTTTATCCACTGACTGGTCCATCCATCAAATTGATATCTCTCCAATTCAGAGAGAAGGATGTGGTGTGGGACAGTGTCGAATGCTTTGCACAAGTCCAGGTAGATGACATCAACTGCTTTACCCTTATCCATCAATTCTGTAGCCCCATCATAGAAGGCCACGAGATTGGTCAGGCAGGATTTCCCCCTAGTGAAGCCATGCTGGCTGTCACCAAGAGCCTTGTTGTTCTTCATGTGCCTTAGCATGTTGTCCAGGAGAATGTGCTCCAAGATTTTACCAGGCACAGAGGTGAGACTGACTGGTCTGTAACCCCCCGGGTCTTCCATTTTGCCCTTCTTGAAAATGGGGGTTATATTTCCCTTTTTCCAGTCGTCGGGAACTTCACCTGACTGCCATGATTTTTCAAATATGACGCCCAGTGGCTTAGCAACTTCATTCGCCAGCTCCTTCAGGACCCGCGGATGGATTCCATCAGGTCCCATGGACTTGTGCACGTTCAGATTTTTAAGATGGTATCAAACCAGATCCTGTCCTACAGTGGGCCCAAGGTCTTCATTCTCACAGTCCCTGCATCTACTTTCTAAGTCCTGGGTGGTGCAGTCAGAGCCTTTGCCAGTGAGGACCGAGGCAAAGAAGTCATTCAGAACCTCAGCCTTCTCCAAATCCTGCGTAGCCGGTTCTCCCGAAAGCTTCCTCAGGGGGCCTATTTTGTCCCTAGTCTGTTTTTTGTTTGCTACGTACCTGTAGAATCCCTTCCTGTTATCCTTAACATCCCTGGCTATGTTTAATTCTAACTGGGCCTTAGGCTTCCTAACCTGGTCCCTAGCTTCCCGGACAACACCCCTGTACTCTACCCAGGCCGCCTGTCCTTGCTTCCATTTTATATTAGCCTCTTTTTTCCTTTGAATTTTCCTCAGCTGCTCCTTATCCATCCAAGGAGGTCTCCTGGCCCTTTTGCTGCGCTTCCTTCTAGTTGGGATGCAGCACTCCTGAGCTTGTAGCAGGTGATCCTTGAATATCAACCAAGAGCCTTGGGCCCCCCTGCCCTCCAGGGCTATATCCCATGGAACCTTACTAAGCAGGCTCCTGAAGAGGACAAAGTCTGCTCTTTTGAAGTGGGCAGTGAGCTTGCTGCACAGTCTTCTCACTGTCCTGGGGATCTCAAATTCGACCATCTCGTGTTCGCTGCATCCAAGGCTGCCCTGGAGTACCACATTCTCAACAATCTCTTCCCTGCTGGTGAGCCCAAGGTGAGGCATGGCACCTCTCCTTGTCGGCTCCTCTATTACTTGCAGAAGTGTCGTTGTTTAAACAAAGTCAGCCATAAATCAAGCAATCGCTCTCCCACTTCCCCCCACTCTTGCCCTCCCCCTACTCCTGGAGGGATGGAGAGGCGAATCAAAATGAATGCAACTCCCACAGGTTGAGATGAGAATAGTTTAGTAACTAAGGCATCACACAAATCACTACTGCTACCACCAATAGTAACAATGATAAAGGAAAGAACAAGGGGAAAGAATACAACACCTCAACACCAGCCAACCAATAACTCGCCCCAACCCACCCAGCCGAGCACCCAGCAATACCTCGTCGAACCCCACAGTGCCCTAGCCCTTCCGGGTAACTTCCCGTTACATCCTGGGCATGACGTGCTGTGGTACGGAATACCTCTTTGGTCAGTTTGGGTCAGGGGTCCTGTCTCTGCTTCCTCCTGGCTTTCCCTCTTCCCTGGCAGAGCATGAGGCTCAGAAAGTCCTTGGTAATACCAAACATTTGTGTTGTCAGCTCTGTTCCCAGGCCAAAAGTCAAAACACAGCACTGCACCAGCTACTAAGAAGGAGAAAACTGACTGCTACTGCTGAACCCAGGACAAGAAGAAAGTAATCTTCCACACAACCGAGGAACCTCCTGGACTGCTTCTGCTGGGCAGTACCGTCGTTCCAACAGATGTCAGGGTGGTTGAAGTCCCCATGAGATGCGATGACGTGACATGATATGACATGACATTACATGACATGAGATGTGATACGATGGGATGAGAGGTGATGAGATTCGATGAGAGGAGATGCGATCCAATGCAATGAAATGAGATGCGATGAGATGCAATGGGATGAAATGTGATGATGAGACGAGATGAGATGGGATGCGATGTGATGATATGAAATAAGATGAGGTGAGATACAATGGCATGAGATGTGATGCGATGAGATGCGATGGGATGCGATGTGATGAGATGCCATGCAACGAGATGCAATGCGATGCAATGAGATGAGATGAGACAAGGTGAGATGCGATGAGACAAGGTGAGACGAGACGAGATGTGACGAGACGCCATGCAATGAAATGAAATGCGATTCAATCCAATGACGTGAGATGAGATGCAATGCCATGAGATGCGATGAGATGCGATGCGATGCGATGCGATGCGATGAGATGAGATGCAATGAGATGAGATGAGAGGCGATAAGATGCAATGGGATGCGATACGATGAGATGAGATGAGATGAGATGAGATGAGATGAGATGAGATGAGATGAGATGAGACACGATGCAATGAGATGCGATGAAAGCAGGTGATGGAGAGGAGAGGAGAGGAGAGGAGAGGAGAGGAGAGGAGAGAGAGGAGAGGAGAGGAGAGGAGAGGAGAGGAGAGGAGAGGAGAGGAGAGGAGAGGAGAGGAGAGGAGAGGAGAGGAGAGGAGAGGAGAGGAGAGGAGAGGAGAGGAGAGGAGAGGAGAGGAGAGGAGAGGAGAGGAGAGGAGAGGAGAGGAGAGGAGAGGAGAGGAGAGGAGAGGAGAGGAGAGGAGAGGAGAGGAGAGGAGAGGAGAGGAGAGGAGAGGAGAGGAGAGGAGAGGAGAGGAGAGGAGAGGAGAGGAGAGGAGATCCAATGTGATGAGATGCGATGAGATGAGAGGAGAGGAGATTACATGAGAGGTGATAAGATGCAATGGGATGCGATTCAATGATATTCAGTGAGATGAGATGCAGTGAGATGAGATAAAATTGCATGTGATGCAATGAGATGAGTTGAGGTGCAATGAGATCAGATGTGATGATATGAGATGACATGAGACGAGATGAGATGCAATACAATGAGATGCAATGCAATGATGAGATGAGATGCGAGGAGAAGCAATGAGATGAGATGCAATGTGATGTGATGCGATGCAATGGGATGCAATGTGATGCAATGGGATGCAATGCGATGATGAGATGAAATGGGATGGGATGGGATGCATTGTGATGATATGAAATGAGATGAGATACAATGGCATGCGCTACAATGCGATGAGATGAGGTAACGTGACAAGATGCGATGAGATGAGATACAATGGGATGCGATGTTATGCGATATGATGAGATGCCATGCAGTGAGATGCAACGCGATGTGATGCGATGAGATGAGACGAGGTGAGATGCCATGAGATGCCATGCAATGAAATACAATGCGATTCAATCCGATGACATGAGATGAGGTGCGATGAGATGAGATGAGATGAGAAGCAATGAGATGAGATGGGATGTGATGCGATGAGATAAGATACAATGAGATGCGATGTGATGCGATGTGATGAGATGCCATGCAATGAGATGCAATGCAATGCTATGCAATGAGATGAGATGAGACGAGACGAGGAGATATGTGATGGGACGAGATGAGATAAGATGAGAGGAGATGACATGAGAGGAGATGACATGAGAGGCGATAAGATGCAATGGGATGTGATGCGATGCAATGAGATGAGACGAGACGAAGTGAGATGCAATGAGATGAGTTGAGATGCAGTGAGATGAGATGTTCTGGTATGAGATGAGATGAGATGAGATGAGATGATGAGATGAGATGTGATGAGAGGAGATGAGAGGAGATGACATGAGAGGCGATAAGATGCAATGGGACACTGCAATGCGATTTGATGAGATGAGATGAGATGTGATGATAAGAGATAGAATCATAGAATAGTTAGGGTTGGAAAGGACCTCAAGATCATCTAGTTCCAACCCCCCTGCCATGGGCAGGGACACCTCACACTAAACCATCTCACCCAAGGCTTCGTCCAACCTGGACTTGAACACCGCCAGGGATGGAGCATTCACAACCTCCTGGGCAACCCATTCCAGTGCCTCACCACCCTAACAGGAAAGAATTTCCTTCTTATATCCAATCTAAACTTCCCCTGTTTAAGTTTTAACCCGTTACCCCTTGTCCTGTCACTACAGTCCCTGACAAAGAGTCCCTCCCCAGCATCACTATAGGCCCCCTTCAGATACTGGAAGGCTGCTCTGAGGTCCCCACGCAGCCACCTCTGCTCCAGGCTGAACAGCCCCAACTTCCTCAGCCTGTCTTCATACGGGAGGTGCTCCAGCCCCTGATCATCCTCGTGGCCTCCTCTGGACTTGTTCCAGCAGTTCCATGTCCTCTTTATGTTGAGGACACCAGAACTGCACACAATGCTCCAGGTGAGGTCTCACAAGAGCAGAGTAGAGGGGCAGGATCACCTCCTTCGACCTGCTGGTCACGCTCCTTTTGATGCAGCCCAGGATACGGTTGGCTTTCTGGGCTGCGAGCGCACACTGCAGCCGGCTCATGTTCATTTTCTCATCGACCAGCACCCCCAAGTCCTTCTCTGCAGGGCCGCTCTGAATCTCTTCTTTGCCCAGTCTGTAGCCGTGCCTGGGAATGCTCCGACCCAGGTGTAGGACCCTGCACTTGTCGTGGTTGAACTTCATGAGGTTGGCATCAGCCCACCTCACAAGCGTCCCTCTGGATGGCATCCCTTCCCTCCAGCGTATCAACCGGACCACACAGCTTGGTGTCATCGGCAAACTTGCTGAGGGCACACTCAATCCCACTGTCCCTGTCAGTGACGAAGATGTTAAACAAGACCGGTCCCAACACCGATCCCTGAGGGACACCGCTCGTTACCGGTCTCCAGCCGGACATGGAGCCATTGACCGCAACTCTTTGTGTGCGGCCGTCCAGCCAGTCCTTTATCCACTGACTGGTCCATCCATCAAATTGATATCTCTCCAATTCAGAGAGAAGGATGTGGTGTGGGACAGTGTCGAATGCTTTGCACAAGTCCAGGTAGATGACATCAACTGCTTTACCCTTATCCATCAATTCTGTAGCCCCATCATAGAAGGCCACGAGATTGGTCAGGCAGGATTTCCCCCTAGTGAAGCCATGCTGGCTGTCACCAAGAGCCTTGTTGTTCTTCATGTGCCTTAGCATGTTGTCCAGGAGAATGTGCTCCAAGATTTTACCAGGCACAGAGGTGAGACTGACTGGTCTGTAACCCCCCGGGTCTTCCATTTTGCCCTTCTTGAAAATGGGGGTTATATTTCCCTTTTTCCAGTCGTCGGGAACTTCACCTGACTGCCATGATTTTTCAAATATGACGCCCAGTGGCTTAGCAACTTCATTCGCCAGCTCCTTCAGGACCCGCGGATGGATTCCATCAGGTCCCATGGACTTGTGCACGTTCAGATTTTTAAGATGGTATCAAACCAGATCCTGTCCTACAGTGGGCCCAAGGTCTTCATTCTCACAGTCCCTGCATCTACTTTCTAAGTCCTGGGTGGTGCAGTCAGAGCCTTTGCCAGTGAGGACCGAGGCAAAGAAGTCATTCAGAACCTCAGCCTTCTCCAAATCCTGCGTAGCCGGTTCTCCCGAAAGCTTCCTCAGGGGGCCTATTTTGTCCCTAGTCTGTTTTTTGTTTGCTACGTACCTGTAGAATCCCTTCCTGTTATCCTTAACATCCCTGGCTATGTTTAATTCTAACTGGGCCTTAGGCTTCCTAACCTGGTCCCTAGCTTCCCGGACAACACCCCTGTACTCTACCCAGGCCGCCTGTCCTTGCTTCCATTTTATATTAGCCTCTTTTTTCCTTTGAATTTTCCTCAGCTGCTCCTTATCCATCCAAGGAGGTCTCCTGGCCCTTTTGCTGCGCTTCCTTCTAGTTGGGATGCAGCACTCCTGAGCTTGTAGCAGGTGATCCTTGAATATCAACCAAGAGCCTTGGGCCCCCCTGCCCTCCAGGGCTATATCCCATGGAACCTTACTAAGCAGGCTCCTGAAGAGGACAAAGTCTGCTCTTTTGAAGTGGGCAGTGAGCTTGCTGCACAGTCTTCTCACTGTCCTGGGGATCTCAAATTCGACCATCTCGTGTTCGCTGCATCCAAGGCTGCCCTGGAGTACCACATTCTCAACAATCTCTTCCCTGCTGGTGAGCCCAAGGTGAGGCATGGCACCTCTCCTTGTCGGCTCCTCTATTACTTGCAGAAGTGTCGTTGTTTAAACAAAGTCAGCCATAAATCAAGCAATCGCTCTCCCACTTCCCCCCACTCTTGCCCTCCCCCTACTCCTGGAGGGATGGAGAGGCGAATCAAAATGAATGCAACTCCCACAGGTTGAGATGAGAATAGTTTAGTAACTAAGGCATCACACAAATCACTACTGCTACCACCAATAGTAACAATGATAAAGGAAAGAACAAGGGGAAAGAATACAACACCTCAACACCAGCCAACCAATAACTCGCCCCAACCCACCCAGCCGAGCACCCAGCAATACCTCGTCGAACCCCACAGTGCCCTAGCCCTTCCGGGTAACTTCCCGTTACATCCTGGGCATGACGTGCTGTGGTACGGAATACCTCTTTGGTCAGTTTGGGTCAGGGGTCCTGTCTCTGCTTCCTCCTGGCTTTCCCTCTTCCCTGGCAGAGCATGAGGCTCAGAAAGTCCTTGGTAATACCAAACATTTGTGTTGTCAGCTCTGTTCCCAGGCCAAAAGTCAAAACACAGCACTGCACCAGCTACTAAGAAGGAGAAAACTGACTGCTACTGCTGAACCCAGGACAAGAAGAAAGTAATCTTCCACACAACCGAGGAACCTCCTGGACTGCTTCTGCTGGGCAGTACCGTCGTTCCAACAGATGTCAGGGTGGTTGAAGTCCCCATGAGATGCGATGACGTGACATGATATGACATGACATTACATGACATGAGATGTGATACGATGGGATGAGAGGTGATGAGATTCGATGAGAGGAGATGCGATCCAATGCAATGAAATGAGATGCGATGAGATGCAATGGGATGAAATGTGATGATGAGACGAGATGAGATGGGATGCGATGTGATGATATGAAATAAGATGAGGTGAGATACAATGGCATGAGATGTGATGCGATGAGATGCGATGGGATGCGATGTGATGAGATGCCATGCAACGAGATGCAATGCGATGCAATGAGATGAGATGAGACAAGGTGAGATGCGATGAGACAAGGTGAGACGAGACGAGATGTGACGAGACGCCATGCAATGAAATGAAATGCGATTCAATCCAATGACGTGAGATGAGATGCAATGCCATGAGATGCGATGAGATGCGATGCGATGCGATGCGATGCGATGAGATGAGATGCAATGAGATGAGATGAGAGGCGATAAGATGCAATGGGATGCGATACGATGAGATGAGATGAGATGAGATGAGATGAGATGAGATGAGATGAGACACGATGCAATGAGATGCGATGAGAGCAGGTGATGGAGAGGAGAGGAGAGGAGAGGAGAGGAGAGGAGAGGAGAGGAGAGGAGAGGAGAGGAGAGGAGAGGAGAGGAGAGGAGAGGAGAGGAGAGGAGAGGAGAGGAGAGGAGAGGAGAGGAGAGGAGAGGAGAGGAGAGGAGAGGAGAGGAGAGGAGAGGAGAGGAGAGGAGAGGAGAGGAGAGGAGAGGAGAGGAGAGGAGAGGAGAGGAGAGGAGAGGAGAGGAGAGGAGAGGAGAGGAGAGGAGAGGAGAGGAGAGGAGAGGAGAGGAGATGAGAGGAGAGGAGAGGAGAGGAGAGGAGAGGAGAGGAGAGGAGAGGAGAGGAGAGGAGAGGAGATCCAATGTGATGAGATGCGATGAGATGAGAGGAGAGGAGATTACATGAGAGGTGATAAGATGCAATGGGATGCGATTCAATGATATTCAGTGAGATGAGATGCAGTGAGATGAGATAAAATTGCATGTGATGCAATGAGATGAGTTGAGGTGCAATGAGATCAGATGTGATGATATGAGATGACATGAGACGAGATGAGATGCAATACAATGAGATGCAATGCAATGATGAGATGAGATGCGAGGAGAAGCAATGAGATGAGATGCAATGTGATGTGATGCGATGCAATGGGATGCAATGTGATGCAATGGGATGCAATGCGATGATGAGATGAAATGGGATGGGATGGGATGCATTGTGATGATATGAAATGAGATGAGATACAATGGCATGCGCTACAATGCGATGAGATGAGGTAACGTGACAAGATGCGATGAGATGAGATACAATGGGATGCGATGTTATGCGATATGATGAGATGCCATGCAGTGAGATGCAACGCGATGTGATGCGATGAGATGAGACGAGGTGAGATGCCATGAGATGCCATGCAATGAAATACAATGCGATTCAATCCGATGACATGAGATGAGGTGCGATGAGATGAGATGAGATGAGAAGCAATGAGATGAGATGGGATGTGATGCGATGAGATAAGATACAATGAGATGCGATGTGATGCGATGTGATGAGATGCCATGCAATGAGATGCAATGCAATGCTATGCAATGAGATGAGATGAGACGAGACGAGGAGATATGTGATGGGACGAGATGAGATAAGATGAGAGGAGATGACATGAGAGGAGATGACATGAGAGGCGATAAGATGCAATGGGATGTGATGCGATGCAATGAGATGAGACGAGACGAAGTGAGATGCAATGAGATGAGTTGAGATGCAGTGAGATGAGATGTTCTGGTATGAGATGAGATGAGATGAGATGATGAGATGAGATGTGATGAGAGGAGATGAGAGGAGATGACATGAGAGGCGATAAGATGCAATGGGACACTGCAATGCGATTTGATGAGATGAGATGAGATGTGATGATAAGAGATAGAATCATAGAATAGTTAGGGTTGGAAAGGACCTCAAGATCATCTAGTTCCAACCCCCCTGCCATGGGCAGGGACACCTCACACTAAACCATCTCACCCAAGGCTTCGTCCAACCTGGACTTGAACACCGCCAGGGATGGAGCATTCACAACCTCCTGGGCAACCCATTCCAGTGCCTCACCACCCTAACAGGAAAGAATTTCCTTCTTATATCCAATCTAAACTTCCCCTGTTTAAGTTTTAACCCGTTACCCCTTGTCCTGTCACTACAGTCCCTGACAAAGAGTCCCTCCCCAGCATCACTATAGGCCCCCTTCAGATACTGGAAGGCTGCTCTGAGGTCCCCACGCAGCCACCTCTGCTCCAGGCTGAACAGCCCCAACTTCCTCAGCCTGTCTTCATACGGGAGGTGCTCCAGCCCCTGATCATCCTCGTGGCCTCCTCTGGACTTGTTCCAGCAGTTCCATGTCCTCTTTATGTTGAGGACACCAGAACTGCACACAATGCTCCAGGTGAGGTCTCACAAGAGCAGAGTAGAGGGGCAGGATCACCTCCTTCGACCTGCTGGTCACGCTCCTTTTGATGCAGCCCAGGATACGGTTGGCTTTCTGGGCTGCGAGCGCACACTGCAGCCGGCTCATGTTCATTTTCTCATCGACCAGCACCCCCAAGTCCTTCTCTGCAGGGCCGCTCTGAATCTCTTCTTTGCCCAGTCTGTAGCCGTGCCTGGGAATGCTCCGACCCAGGTGTAGGACCCTGCACTTGTCGTGGTTGAACTTCATGAGGTTGGCATCAGCCCACCTCACAAGCGTCCCTCTGGATGGCATCCCTTCCCTCCAGCGTATCAACCGGACCACACAGCTTGGTGTCATCGGCAAACTTGCTGAGGGCACACTCAATCCCACTGTCCCTGTCAGTGACGAAGATGTTAAACAAGACCGGTCCCAACACCGATCCCTGAGGGACACCGCTCGTTACCGGTCTCCAGCCGGACATGGAGCCATTGACCGCAACTCTTTGTGTGCGGCCGTCCAGCCAGTCCTTTATCCACTGACTGGTCCATCCATCAAATTGATATCTCTCCAATTCAGAGAGAAGGATGTGGTGTGGGACAGTGTCGAATGCTTTGCACAAGTCCAGGTAGATGACATCAACTGCTTTACCCTTATCCATCAATTCTGTAGCCCCATCATAGAAGGCCACGAGATTGGTCAGGCAGGATTTCCCCCTAGTGAAGCCATGCTGGCTGTCACCAAGAGCCTTGTTGTTCTTCATGTGCCTTAGCATGTTGTCCAGGAGAATGTGCTCCAAGATTTTACCAGGCACAGAGGTGAGACTGACTGGTCTGTAACCCCCCGGGTCTTCCATTTTGCCCTTCTTGAAAATGGGGGTTATATTTCCCTTTTTCCAGTCGTCGGGAACTTCACCTGACTGCCATGATTTTTCAAATATGACGCCCAGTGGCTTAGCAACTTCATTCGCCAGCTCCTTCAGGACCCGCGGATGGATTCCATCAGGTCCCATGGACTTGTGCACGTTCAGATTTTTAAGATGGTATCAAACCAGATCCTGTCCTACAGTGGGCCCAAGGTCTTCATTCTCACAGTCCCTGCATCTACTTTCTAAGTCCTGGGTGGTGCAGTCAGAGCCTTTGCCAGTGAGGACCGAGGCAAAGAAGTCATTCAGAACCTCAGCCTTCTCCAAATCCTGCGTAGCCGGTTCTCCCGAAAGCTTCCTCAGGGGGCCTATTTTGTCCCTAGTCTGTTTTTTGTTTGCTACGTACCTGTAGAATCCCTTCCTGTTATCCTTAACATCCCTGGCTATGTTTAATTCTAACTGGGCCTTAGGCTTCCTAACCTGGTCCCTAGCTTCCCGGACAACACCCCTGTACTCTACCCAGGCCGCCTGTCCTTGCTTCCATTTTATATTAGCCTCTTTTTTCCTTTGAATTTTCCTCAGCTGCTCCTTATCCATCCAAGGAGGTCTCCTGGCCCTTTTGCTGCGCTTCCTTCTAGTTGGGATGCAGCACTCCTGAGCTTGTAGCAGGTGATCCTTGAATATCAACCAAGAGCCTTGGGCCCCCCTGCCCTCCAGGGCTATATCCCATGGAACCTTACTAAGCAGGCTCCTGAAGAGGACAAAGTCTGCTCTTTTGAAGTGGGCAGTGAGCTTGCTGCACAGTCTTCTCACTGTCCTGGGGATCTCAAATTCGACCATCTCGTGTTCGCTGCATCCAAGGCTGCCCTGGAGTACCACATTCTCAACAATCTCTTCCCTGCTGGTGAGCCCAAGGTGAGGCATGGCACCTCTCCTTGTCGGCTCCTCTATTACTTGCAGAAGTGTCGTTGTTTAAACAAAGTCAGCCATAAATCAAGCAATCGCTCTCCCACTTCCCCCCACTCTTGCCCTCCCCCTACTCCTGGAGGGATGGAGAGGCGAATCAAAATGAATGCAACTCCCACAGGTTGAGATGAGAATAGTTTAGTAACTAAGGCATCACACAAATCACTACTGCTACCACCAATAGTAACAATGATAAAGGAAAGAACAAGGGGAAAGAATACAACACCTCAACACCAGCCAACCAATAACTCGCCCCAACCCACCCAGCCGAGCACCCAGCAATACCTCGTCGAACCCCACAGTGCCCTAGCCCTTCCGGGTAACTTCCCGTTACATCCTGGGCATGACGTGCTGTGGTACGGAATACCTCTTTGGTCAGTTTGGGTCAGGGGTCCTGTCTCTGCTTCCTCCTGGCTTTCCCTCTTCCCTGGCAGAGCATGAGGCTCAGAAAGTCCTTGGTAATACCAAACATTTGTGTTGTCAGCTCTGTTCCCAGGCCAAAAGTCAAAACACAGCACTGCACCAGCTACTAAGAAGGAGAAAACTGACTGCTACTGCTGAACCCAGGACAAGAAGAAAGTAATCTTCCACACAACCGAGGAACCTCCTGGACTGCTTCTGCTGGGCAGTACCGTCGTTCCAACAGATGTCAGGGTGGTTGAAGTCCCCATGAGATGCGATGACGTGACATGATATGACATGACATTACATGACATGAGATGTGATACGATGGGATGAGAGGTGATGAGATTCGATGAGAGGAGATGCGATCCAATGCAATGAAATGAGATGCGATGAGATGCAATGGGATGAAATGTGATGATGAGACGAGATGAGATGGGATGCGATGTGATGATATGAAATAAGATGAGGTGAGATACAATGGCATGAGATGTGATGCGATGAGATGCGATGGGATGCGATGTGATGAGATGCCATGCAACGAGATGCAATGCGATGCAATGAGATGAGATGAGACAAGGTGAGATGCGATGAGACAAGGTGAGACGAGACGAGATGTGACGAGACGCCATGCAATGAAATGAAATGCGATTCAATCCAATGACGTGAGATGAGATGCAATGCCATGAGATGCGATGCGATGCGATGCGATGCGATGAGATGAGATGCAATGAGATGAGATGAGAGGCGATAAGATGCAATGGGATGCGATACGATGAGATGAGATGAGATGAGATGAGATGAGATGAGATGAGATGAGATGAGACACGATGCAATGAGATGCGATGAGAGCAGGTGATGGAGAGGAGAGGAGAGGAGAGGAGAGGAGAGGAGAGGAGAGGAGAGGAGAGGAGAGGAGAGGAGAGGAGAGGAGAGGAGAGGAGAGGAGAGGAGAGGAGAGGAGAGGAGAGGAGAGGAGAGGAGAGGAGAGGAGAGGAGAGGAGAGGAGAGGAGAGGAGAGGAGAGGAGAGGAGAGGAGAGGAGAGGAGAGGAGAGGAGAGGAGAGGAGAGGAGAGGAGAGGAGAGGAGAGGAGAGGAGAGGAGAGGAGAGGAGATGAGAGGAGAGGAGAGGAGAGGAGAGGAGAGGAGAGGAGAGGAGAGGAGAGGAGAGGAGAGGAGAGGAGAGGAGATCCAATGTGATGAGATGCGATGAGATGAGAGGAGAGGAGATTACATGAGAGGTGATAAGATGCAATGGGATGCGATTCAATGATATTCAGTGAGATGAGATGCAGTGAGATGAGATAAAATTGCATGTGATGCAATGAGATGAGTTGAGGTGCAATGAGATCAGATGTGATGATATGAGATGACATGAGACGAGATGAGATGCAATACAATGAGATGCAATGCAATGATGAGATGAGATGCGAGGAGAAGCAATGAGATGAGATGCAATGTGATGTGATGCGATGCAATGGGATGCAATGTGATGCAATGGGATGCAATGCGGTGATGAGATGAAATGGGATGGGATGGGATGCATTGTGATGATATGAAATGAGATGAGATACAATGGCATGCGCTACAATGCGATGAGATGAGGTAACGTGACAAGATGCGATGAGATGAGATACAATGGGATGCGATGTTATGCGATATGATGAGATGCCATGCAGTGAGATGCAACGCGATGTGATGCGATGAGATGAGACGAGGTGAGATGCCATGAGATGCCATGCAATGAAATACAATGCGATTCAATCCGATGACATGAGATGAGGTGCGATGAGATGAGATGAGATGAGAAGCAATGAGATGAGATGGGATGTGATGCGATGAGATAAGATACAATGAGATGCGATGTGATGCGATGTGATGAGATGCCATGCAATGAGATGCAATGCAATGCTATGCAATGAGATGAGATGAGACGAGACGAGGAGATATGTGATGGGACGAGATGAGATAAGATGAGAGGAGATGACATGAGAGGAGATGACATGAGAGGCGATAAGATGCAATGGGATGTGATGCGATGCAATGAGATGAGACGAGACGAAGTGAGATGCAATGAGATGAGTTGAGATGCAGTGAGATGAGATGTTCTGGTATGAGATGAGATGAGATGAGATGAGATGATGAGATGAGATGTGATGAGAGGAGATGAGAGGAGATGACATGAGAGGCGATAAGATGCAATGGGACACTGCAATGCGATTTGATGAGATGAGATGAGATGTGATGATAAGAGATAGAATCATAGAATAGTTAGGGTTGGAAAGGACCTCAAGATCATCTAGTTCCAACCCCCCTGCCATGGGCAGGGACACCTCACACTAAACCATCTCACCCAAGGCTTCGTCCAACCTGGACTTGAACACCGCCAGGGATGGAGCATTCACAACCTCCTGGGCAACCCATTCCAGTGCCTCACCACCCTAACAGGAAAGAATTTCCTTCTTATATCCAATCTAAACTTCCCCTGTTTAAGTTTTAACCCGTTACCCCTTGTCCTGTCACTACAGTCCCTGACAAAGAGTCCCTCCCCAGCATCACTATAGGCCCCCTTCAGATACTGGAAGGCTGCTCTGAGGTCCCCACGCAGCCACCTCTGCTCCAGGCTGAACAGCCCCAACTTCCTCAGCCTGTCTTCATACGGGAGGTGCTCCAGCCCCTGATCATCCTCGTGGCCTCCTCTGGACTTGTTCCAGCAGTTCCATGTCCTCTTTATGTTGAGGACACCAGAACTGCACACAATGCTCCAGGTGAGGTCTCACAAGAGCAGAGTAGAGGGGCAGGATCACCTCCTTCGACCTGCTGGTCACGCTCCTTTTGATGCAGCCCAGGATACGGTTGGCTTTCTGGGCTGCGAGCGCACACTGCAGCCGGCTCATGTTCATTTTCTCATCGACCAGCACCCCCAAGTCCTTCTCTGCAGGGCCGCTCTGAATCTCTTCTTTGCCCAGTCTGTAGCCGTGCCTGGGAATGCTCCGACCCAGGTGTAGGACCCTGCACTTGTCGTGGTTGAACTTCATGAGGTTGGCATCAGCCCACCTCACAAGCGTCCCTCTGGATGGCATCCCTTCCCTCCAGCGTATCAACCGGACCACACAGCTTGGTGTCATCGGCAAACTTGCTGAGGGCACACTCAATCCCACTGTCCCTGTCAGTGACGAAGATGTTAAACAAGACCGGTCCCAACACCGATCCCTGAGGGACACCGCTCGTTACCGGTCTCCAGCCGGACATGGAGCCATTGACCGCAACTCTTTGTGTGCGGCCGTCCAGCCAGTCCTTTATCCACTGACTGGTCCATCCATCAAATTGATATCTCTCCAATTCAGAGAGAAGGATGTGGTGTGGGACAGTGTCGAATGCTTTGCACAAGTCCAGGTAGATGACATCAACTGCTTTACCCTTATCCATCAATTCTGTAGCCCCATCATAGAAGGCCACGAGATTGGTCAGGCAGGATTTCCCCCTAGTGAAGCCATGCTGGCTGTCACCAAGAGCCTTGTTGTTCTTCATGTGCCTTAGCATGTTGTCCAGGAGAATGTGCTCCAAGATTTTACCAGGCACAGAGGTGAGACTGACTGGTCTGTAACCCCCCGGGTCTTCCATTTTGCCCTTCTTGAAAATGGGGGTTATATTTCCCTTTTTCCAGTCGTCGGGAACTTCACCTGACTGCCATGATTTTTCAAATATGACGCCCAGTGGCTTAGCAACTTCATTCGCCAGCTCCTTCAGGACCCGCGGATGGATTCCATCAGGTCCCATGGACTTGTGCACGTTCAGATTTTTAAGATGGTATCAAACCAGATCCTGTCCTACAGTGGGCCCAAGGTCTTCATTCTCACAGTCCCTGCATCTACTTTCTAAGTCCTGGGTGGTGCAGTCAGAGCCTTTGCCAGTGAGGACCGAGGCAAAGAAGTCATTCAGAACCTCAGCCTTCTCCAAATCCTGCGTAGCCGGTTCTCCCGAAAGCTTCCTCAGGGGGCCTATTTTGTCCCTAGTCTGTTTTTTGTTTGCTACGTACCTGTAGAATCCCTTCCTGTTATCCTTAACATCCCTGGCTATGTTTAATTCTAACTGGGCCTTAGGCTTCCTAACCTGGTCCCTAGCTTCCCGGACAACACCCCTGTACTCTACCCAGGCCGCCTGTCCTTGCTTCCATTTTATATTAGCCTCTTTTTTCCTTTGAATTTTCCTCAGCTGCTCCTTATCCATCCAAGGAGGTCTCCTGGCCCTTTTGCTGCGCTTCCTTCTAGTTGGGATGCAGCACTCCTGAGCTTGTAGCAGGTGATCCTTGAATATCAACCAAGAGCCTTGGGCCCCCCTGCCCTCCAGGGCTATATCCCATGGAACCTTACTAAGCAGGCTCCTGAAGAGGACAAAGTCTGCTCTTTTGAAGTGGGCAGTGAGCTTGCTGCACAGTCTTCTCACTGTCCTGGGGATCTCAAATTCGACCATCTCGTGTTCGCTGCATCCAAGGCTGCCCTGGAGTACCACATTCTCAACAATCTCTTCCCTGCTGGTGAGCCCAAGGTGAGGCATGGCACCTCTCCTTGTCGGCTCCTCTATTACTTGCAGAAGTGTCGTTGTTTAAACAAAGTCAGCCATAAATCAAGCAATCGCTCTCCCACTTCCCCCCACTCTTGCCCTCCCCCTACTCCTGGAGGGATGGAGAGGCGAATCAAAATGAATGCAACTCCCACAGGTTGAGATGAGAATAGTTTAGTAACTAAGGCATCACACAAATCACTACTGCTACCACCAATAGTAACAATGATAAAGGAAAGAACAAGGGGAAAGAATACAACACCTCAACACCAGCCAACCAATAACTCGCCCCAACCCACCCAGCCGAGCACCCAGCAATACCTCGTCGAACCCCACAGTGCCCTAGCCCTTCCGGGTAACTTCCCGTTACATCCTGGGCATGACGTGCTGTGGTACGGAATACCTCTTTGGTCAGTTTGGGTCAGGGGTCCTGTCTCTGCTTCCTCCTGGCTTTCCCTCTTCCCTGGCAGAGCATGAGGCTCAGAAAGTCCTTGGTAATACCAAACATTTGTGTTGTCAGCTCTGTTCCCAGGCCAAAAGTCAAAACACAGCACTGCACCAGCTACTAAGAAGGAGAAAACTGACTGCTACTGCTGAACCCAGGACAAGAAGAAAGTAATCTTCCACACAACCGAGGAACCTCCTGGACTGCTTCTGCTGGGCAGTACCGTCGTTCCAACAGATGTCAGGGTGGTTGAAGTCCCCATGAGATGCGATGACGTGACATGATATGACATGACATTACATGACATGAGATGTGATACGATGGGATGAGAGGTGATGAGATTCGATGAGAGGAGATGCGATCCAATGCAATGAAATGAGATGCGATGAGATGCAATGGGATGAAATGTGATGATGAGACGAGATGAGATGGGATGCGATGTGATGATATGAAATAAGATGAGGTGAGATACAATGGCATGAGATGTGATGCGATGAGATGCGATGGGATGCGATGTGATGAGATGCCATGCAACGAGATGCAATGCGATGCAATGAGATGAGATGAGACAAGGTGAGATGCGATGAGACAAGGTGAGACGAGACGAGATGTGACGAGACGCCATGCAATGAAATGAAATGCGATTCAATCCAATGACGTGAGATGAGATGCAATGCCATGAGATGCGATGAGATGCGATGCGATGCGATGCGATGCGATGAGATGAGATGCAATGAGATGAGATGAGAGGCGATAAGATGCAATGGGATGCGATACGATGAGATGAGATGAGATGAGATGAGATGAGATGAGATGATGAGATGAGATGAGATGCGATGCAATGAGATGCGATGAAAGCAGGTGATGGAGAGGAGAGGAGAGGAGAGGAGAGGAGAGGAGAGGAGAGAGAGGAGAGGAGAGGAGAGGAGAGGAGAGGAGAGGAGAGGAGAGGAGAGGAGAGGAGAGGAGAGGAGAGGAGAGGAGAGGAGAGGAGAGGAGAGGAGAGGAGAGGAGAGGAGAGGAGAGGAGAGGAGAGGAGAGGAGAGGAGAGGAGAGGAGAGGAGAGGAGAGGAGAGGAGAGGAGAGGAGAGGAGAGGAGAGGAGAGGAGAGGAGAGGAGAGGAGAGGAGAGGAGAGGAGAGGAGAGGAGAGGAGAGGAGAGGAGAGGAGAGGAGAGGAGAGGAGAGGAGAGGAGAGGAGAGGAGAGGAGAGGAGAGGAGAGGAGAGGAGAGGAGAGGAGAGGAGATCCAATGTGATGAGATGCGATGAGATGAGAGGAGAGGAGATTACATGAGAGGTGATAAGATGCAATGGGATGCGATTCAATGATATTCAGTGAGATGAGATGCAGTGAGATGAGATAAAATTGCATGTGATGCAATGAGATGAGTTGAGGTGCAATGAGATCAGATGTGATGATATGAGATGACATGAGACGAGATGAGATGCAATACAATGAGATGCAATGCAATGATGAGATGAGATGCGAGGAGAAGCAATGAGATGAGATGCAATGTGATGTGATGCGATGCAATGGGATGCAATGTGATGCAATGGGATGCAATGCGATGATGAGATGAAATGGGATGGGATGGGATGCATTGTGATGATATGAAATGAGATGAGATACAATGGCATGCGCTACAATGCGATGAGATGAGGTAACGTGACAAGATGCGATGAGATGAGATACAATGGGATGCGATGTTATGCGATATGATGAGATGCCATGCAGTGAGATGCAACGCGATGTGATGCGATGAGATGAGACGAGGTGAGATGCCATGAGATGCCATGCAATGAAATACAATGCGATTCAATCCGATGACATGAGATGAGGTGCGATGAGATGAGATGAGATGAGAAGCAATGAGATGAGATGGGATGTGATGCGATGAGATAAGATACAATGAGATGCGATGTGATGCGATGTGATGAGATGCCATGCAATGAGATGCAATGCAATGCTATGCAATGAGATGAGATGAGACGAGACGAGGAGATATGTGATGGGATGAGATGAGATAAGATGAGAGGAGATGACATGAGAGGAGATGACATGAGAGGCGATAAGATGCAATGGGATGTGATGCGATGCAATGAGATGAGACGAGACGAAGTGAGATGCAATGAGATGAGTTGAGATGCAGTGAGATGAGATGTTCTGGTATGAGATGAGATGAGATGAGATGAGATGATGAGATGAGATGTGATGAGAGGAGATGAGAGGAGATGACATGAGAGGCGATAAGATGCAATGGGACACTGCAATGCGATTTGATGAGATGAGATGAGATGTGATGATAAGAGATAGAATCATAGAATAGTTAGGGTTGGAAAGGACCTCAAGATCATCTAGTTCCAACCCCCCTGCCATGGGCAGGGACACCTCACACTAAACCATCTCACCCAAGGCTTCGTCCAACCTGGACTTGAACACCGCCAGGGATGGAGCATTCACAACCTCCTGGGCAACCCATTCCAGTGCCTCACCACCCTAACAGGAAAGAATTTCCTTCTTATATCCAATCTAAACTTCCCCTGTTTAAGTTTTAACCCGTTACCCCTTGTCCTGTCACTACAGTCCCTGACAAAGAGTCCCTCCCCAGCATCACTATAGGCCCCCTTCAGATACTGGAAGGCTGCTCTGAGGTCCCCACGCAGCCACCTCTGCTCCAGGCTGAACAGCCCCAACTTCCTCAGCCTGTCTTCATACGGGAGGTGCTCCAGCCCCTGATCATCCTCGTGGCCTCCTCTGGACTTGTTCCAGCAGTTCCATGTCCTCTTTATGTTGAGGACACCAGAACTGCACACAATGCTCCAGGTGAGGTCTCACAAGAGCAGAGTAGAGGGGCAGGATCACCTCCTTCGACCTGCTGGTCACGCTCCTTTTGATGCAGCCCAGGATACGGTTGGCTTTCTGGGCTGCGAGCGCACACTGCAGCCGGCTCATGTTCATTTTCTCATCGACCAGCACCCCCAAGTCCTTCTCTGCAGGGCCGCTCTGAATCTCTTCTTTGCCCAGTCTGTAGCCGTGCCTGGGAATGCTCCGACCCAGGTGTAGGACCCTGCACTTGTCGTGGTTGAACTTCATGAGGTTGGCATCAGCCCACCTCACAAGCGTCCCTCTGGATGGCATCCCTTCCCTCCAGCGTATCAACCGGACCACACAGCTTGGTGTCATCGGCAAACTTGCTGAGGGCACACTCAATCCCACTGTCCCTGTCAGTGACGAAGATGTTAAACAAGACCGGTCCCAACACCGATCCCTGAGGGACACCGCTCGTTACCGGTCTCCAGCCGGACATGGAGCCATTGACCGCAACTCTTTGTGTGTGGCCGTCCAGCCAGTCCTTTATCCACTGACTGGTCCATCCATCAAATTGATATCTCTCCAATTCAGAGAGAAGGATGTGGTGTGGGACAGTGTCGAATGCTTTGCACAAGTCCAGGTAGATGACATCAACTGCTTTACCCTTATCCATCAATTCTGTAGCCCCATCATAGAAGGCCACGAGATTGGTCAGGCAGGATTTCCCCCTAGTGAAGCCATGCTGGCTGTCACCAAGAGCCTTGTTGTTCTTCATGTGCCTTAGCATGTTGTCCAGGAGAATGTGCTCCAAGATTTTACCAGGCACAGAGGTGAGACTGACTGGTCTGTAACCCCCCGGGTCTTCCATTTTGCCCTTCTTGAAAATGGGGGTTATATTTCCCTTTTTCCAGTCGTCGGGAACTTCACCTGACTGCCATGATTTTTCAAATATGACGCCCAGTGGCTTAGCAACTTCATTCGCCAGCTCCTTCAGGACCCGCGGATGGATTCCATCAGGTCCCATGGACTTGTGCACGTTCAGATTTTTAAGATGGTATCAAACCAGATCCTGTCCTACAGTGGGCCCAAGGTCTTCATTCTCACAGTCCCTGCATCTACTTTCTAAGTCCTGGGTGGTGCAGTCAGAGCCTTTGCCAGTGAGGACCGAGGCAAAGAAGTCATTCAGAACCTCAGCCTTCTCCAAATCCTGCGTAGCCGGTTCTCCCGAAAGCTTCCTCAGGGGGCCTATTTTGTCCCTAGTCTGTTTTTTGTTTGCTACGTACCTGTAGAATCCCTTCCTGTTATCCTTAACATCCCTGGCTATGTTTAATTCTAACTGGGCCTTAGGCTTCCTAACCTGGTCCCTAGCTTCCCGGACAACACCCCTGTACTCTACCCAGGCCGCCTGTCCTTGCTTCCATTTTATATTAGCCTCTTTTTTCCTTTGAATTTTCCTCAGCTGCTCCTTATCCATCCAAGGAGGTCTCCTGGCCCTTTTGCTGCGCTTCCTTCTAGTTGGGATGCAGCACTCCTGAGCTTGTAGCAGGTGATCCTTGAATATCAACCAAGAGCCTTGGGCCCCCCTGCCCTCCAGGGCTATATCCCATGGAACCTTACTAAGCAGGCTCCTGAAGAGGACAAAGTCTGCTCTTTTGAAGTGGGCAGTGAGCTTGCTGCACAGTCTTCTCACTGTCCTGGGGATCTCAAATTCGACCATCTCGTGTTCGCTGCATCCAAGGCTGCCCTGGAGTACCACATTCTCAACAATCTCTTCCCTGCTGGTGAGCCCAAGGTGAGGCATGGCACCTCTCCTTGTCGGCTCCTCTATTACTTGCAGAAGTGTCGTTGTTTAAACAAAGTCAGCCATAAATCAAGCAATCGCTCTCCCACTTCCCCCCACTCTTGCCCTCCCCCTACTCCTGGAGGGATGGAGAGGCGAATCAAAATGAATGCAACTCCCACAGGTTGAGATGAGAATAGTTTAGTAACTAAGGCATCACACAAATCACTACTGCTACCACCAATAGTAACAATGATAAAGGAAAGAACAAGGGGAAAGAATACAACACCTCAACACCAGCCAACCAATAACTCGCCCCAACCCACCCAGCCGAGCACCCAGCAATACCTCGTCGAACCCCACAGTGCCCTAGCCCTTCCGGGTAACTTCCCGTTACATCCTGGGCATGACGTGCTGTGGTACGGAATACCTCTTTGGTCAGTTTGGGTCAGGGGTCCTGTCTCTGCTTCCTCCTGGCTTTCCCTCTTCCCTGGCAGAGCATGAGGCTCAGAAAGTCCTTGGTAATACCAAACATTTGTGTTGTCAGCTCTGTTCCCAGGCCAAAAGTCAAAACACAGCACTGCACCAGCTACTAAGAAGGAGAAAACTGACTGCTACTGCTGAACCCAGGACAAGAAGAAAGTAATCTTCCACACAACCGAGGAACCTCCTGGACTGCTTCTGCTGGGCAGTACCGTCGTTCCAACAGATGTCAGGGTGGTTGAAGTCCCCATGAGATGCGATGACGTGACATGATATGACATGACATTACATGACATGAGATGTGATACGATGGGATGAGAGGTGATGAGATTCGATGAGAGGAGATGCGATCCAATGCAATGAAATGAGATGCGATGAGATGCAATGGGATGAAATGTGATGATGAGACGAGATGAGATGGGATGCGATGTGATGATATGAAATAAGATGAGGTGAGATACAATGGCATGAGATGTGATGCGATGAGATGCGATGGGATGCGATGTGATGAGATGCCATGCAACGAGATGCAATGCGATGCAATGAGATGAGATGAGACAAGGTGAGATGCGATGAGACAAGGTGAGACGAGACGAGATGTGACGAGACGCCATGCAATGAAATGAAATGCGATTCAATCCAATGACGTGAGATGAGATGCAATGCCATGAGATGCGATGAGATGCGATGCGATGCGATGCGATGCGATGAGATGAGATGCAATGAGATGAGATGAGAGGCGATAAGATGCAATGGGATGCGATACGATGAGATGAGATGAGATGAGATGAGATGAGATGAGATGAGATGAGATGAGATGAGATGCGATGAGATGAGACACGATGCAATGAGATGCGATGAGAGCAGGTGATGGAGAGGAGAGGAGAGGAGAGGAGAGAGAGGAGAGGAGAGGAGAGGAGAGGAGAGGAGAGGAGAGGAGAGGAGAGGAGAGGAGAGGAGAGGAGAGGAGAGGAGAGGAGAGGAGAGGAGAGGAGAGGAGAGGAGAGGAGAGGAGAGGAGAGGAGAGGAGAGGAGAGGAGAGGAGAGGAGAGGAGAGGAGAGGAGAGGAGAGGAGAGGAGAGGAGAGGAGAGGAGAGGAGAGGAGAGGAGAGGAGAGGAGAGGAGAGGAGAGGAGAGGAGAGGAGAGGAGAGGAGAGGAGAGGAGAGGAGAGGAGAGGAGAGGAGAGGAGAGGAGAGGAGAGGAGATCCAATGTGATGAGATGCGATGAGATGAGAGGAGAGGAGATTACATGAGAGGTGATAAGATGCAATGGGATGCGATTCAATGATATTCAGTGAGATGAGATGCAGTGAGATGAGATAAAATTGCATGTGATGCAATGAGATGAGTTGAGGTGCAATGAGATCAGATGTGATGATATGAGATGACATGAGACGAGATGAGATGCAATACAATGAGATGCAATGCAATGATGAGATGAGATGCGAGGAGAAGCAATGAGATGAGATGCAATGTGATGTGATGCGATGCAATGGGATGCAATGTGATGCAATGGGATGCAATGCGATGATGAGATGAAATGGGATGGGATGGGATGCATTGTGATGATATGAAATGAGATGAGATACAATGGCATGCGCTACAATGCGATGAGATGAGGTAACGTGACAAGATGCGATGAGATGAGATACAATGGGATGCGATGTTATGCGATATGATGAGATGCCATGCAGTGAGATGCAACGCGATGTGATGCGATGAGATGAGACGAGGTGAGATGCCATGAGATGCCATGCAATGAAATACAATGCGATTCAATCCGATGACATGAGATGAGGTGCGATGAGATGAGATGAGATGAGAAGCAATGAGATGAGATGGGATGTGATGCGATGAGATAAGATACAATGAGATGCGATGTGATGCGATGTGATGAGATGCCATGCAATGAGATGCAATGCAATGCTATGCAATGAGATGAGATGAGACGAGACGAGGAGATATGTGATGGGATGAGATGAGATAAGATGAGAGGAGATGACATGAGAGGAGATGACATGAGAGGCGATAAGATGCAATGGGATGTGATGCGATGCAATGAGATGAGACGAGACGAAGTGAGATGCAATGAGATGAGTTGAGATGCAGTGAGATGAGATGTTCTGGTATGAGATGAGATGAGATGAGATGAGATGATGAGATGAGATGTGATGAGAGGAGATGAGAGGAGATGACATGAGAGGCGATAAGATGCAATGGGACACTGCAATGCGATTTGATGAGATGAGATGAGATGTGATGATAAGAGATAGAATCATAGAATAGTTAGGGTTGGAAAGGACCTCAAGATCATCTAGTTCCAACCCCCCTGCCATGGGCAGGGACACCTCACACTAAACCATCTCACCCAAGGCTTCGTCCAACCTGGACTTGAACACCGCCAGGGATGGAGCATTCACAACCTCCTGGGCAACCCATTCCAGTGCCTCACCACCCTAACAGGAAAGAATTTCCTTCTTATATCCAATCTAAACTTCCCCTGTTTAAGTTTTAACCCGTTACCCCTTGTCCTGTCACTACAGTCCCTGACAAAAAGTCCCTCCCCAGCATCACTATAGGCCCCCTTCAGATACTGGAAGGCTGCTCTGAGGTCCCCACGCAGCCACCTCTGCTCCAGGCTGAACAGCCCCAACTTCCTCAGCCTGTCTTCATACGGGAGGTGCTCCAGCCCCTGATCATCCTCGTGGCCTCCTCTGGACTTGTTCCAGCAGTTCCATGTCCTCTTTATGTTGAGGACACCAGAACTGCACACAATGCTCCAGGTGAGGTCTCACAAGAGCAGAGTAGAGGGGCAGGATCACCTCCTTCGACCTGCTGGTCACGCTCCTTTTGATGCAGCCCAGGATACGGTTGGCTTTCTGGGCTGCGAGCGCACACTGCAGCCGGCTCATGTTCATTTTCTCATCGACCAGCACCCCCAAGTCCTTCTCTGCAGGGCCGCTCTGAATCTCTTCTTTGCCCAGTCTGTAGCCGTGCCTGGGAATGCTCCGACCCAGGTGTAGGACCCTGCACTTGTCGTGGTTGAACTTCATGAGGTTGGCATCAGCCCACCTCACAAGCGTCCCTCTGGATGGCATCCCTTCCCTCCAGCGTATCAACCGGACCACACAGCTTGGTGTCATCGGCAAACTTGCTGAGGGCACACTCAATCCCACTGTCCCTGTCAGTGACGAAGATGTTAAACAAGACCGGTCCCAACACCGATCCCTGAGGGACACCGCTCGTTACCGGTCTCCAGCCGGACATGGAGCCATTGACCGCAACACTTTGTGTGTGGCCGTCCAGCCAGTCCTTTATCCACTGACTGGTCCATCCATCAAATTGATATCTCTCCAATTCAGAGAGAAGGATGTGGTGTGGGACAGTGTCGAATGCTTTGCACAAGTCCAGGTAGATGACATCAACTGCTTTACCCTTATCCATCAATTCTGTAGCCCCATCATAGAAGGCCACGAGATTGGTCAGGCAGGATTTCCCCCTAGTGAAGCCATGCTGGCTGTCACCAAGAGCCTTGTTGTTCTTCATGTGCCTTAGCATGTTGTCCAGGAGAATGTGCTCCAAGATTTTACCAGGCACAGAGGTGAGACTGACTGGTCTGTAACCCCCCGGGTCTTCCATTTTGCCCTTCTTGAAAATGGGGGTTATATTTCCCTTTTTCCAGTCGTCGGGAACTTCACCTGACTGCCATGATTTTTCAAATATGACGCCCAGTGGCTTAGCAACTTCATTCGCCAGCTCCTTCAGGACCCGCGGATGGATTCCATCAGGTCCCATGGACTTGTGCACGTTCAGATTTTTAAGATGGTATCAAACCAGATCCTGTCCTACAGTGGGCCCAAGGTCTTCATTCTCACAGTCCCTGCATCTACTTTCTAAGTCCTGGGTGGTGCAGTCAGAGCCTTTGCCAGTGAGGACCGAGGCAAAGAAGTCATTCAGAACCTCAGCCTTCTCCAAATCCTGCGTAGCCGGTTCTCCCGAAAGCTTCCTCAGGGGGCCTATTTTGTCCCTAGTCTGTTTTTTGTTTGCTACGTACCTGTAGAATCCCTTCCTGTTATCCTTAACATCCCTGGCTATGTTTAATTCTAACTGGGCCTTAGGCTTCCTAACCTGGTCCCTAGCTTCCCGGACAACACCCCTGTACTCTACCCAGGCCGCCTGTCCTTGCTTCCATTTTATATTAGCCTCTTTTTTCCTTTGAATTTTCCTCAGCTGCTCCTTATCCATCCAAGGAGGTCTCCTGGCCCTTTTGCTGCGCTTCCTTCTAGTTGGGATGCAGCACTCCTGAGCTTGTAGCAGGTGATCCTTGAATATCAACCAAGAGCCTTGGGCCCCCCTGCCCTCCAGGGCTATATCCCATGGAACCTTACTAAGCAGGCTCCTGAAGAGGACAAAGTCTGCTCTTTTGAAGTGGGCAGTGAGCTTGCTGCACAGTCTTCTCACTGTCCTGGGGATCTCAAATTCGACCATCTCGTGTTCGCTGCATCCAAGGCTGCCCTGGAGTACCACATTCTCAACAATCTCTTCCCTGCTGGTGAGCCCAAGGTGAGGCATGGCACCTCTCCTTGTCGGCTCCTCTATTACTTGCAGAAGTGTCGTTGTTTAAACAAAGTCAGCCATAAATCAAGCAATCGCTCTCCCACTTCCCCCCACTCTTGCCCTCCCCCTACTCCTGGAGGGATGGAGAGGCGAATCAAAATGAATGCAACTCCCACAGGTTGAGATGAGAATAGTTTAGTAACTAAGGCATCACACAAATCACTACTGCTACCACCAATAGTAACAATGATAAAGGAAAGAACAAGGGGAAAGAATACAACACCTCAACACCAGCCAACCAATAACTCGCCCCAACCCACCCAGCCGAGCACCCAGCAATACCTCGTCGAACCCCACAGTGCCCTAGCCCTTCCGGGTAACTTCCCGTTACATCCTGGGCATGACGTGCTGTGGTACGGAATACCTCTTTGGTCAGTTTGGGTCAGGGGTCCTGTCTCTGCTTCCTCCTGGCTTTCCCTCTTCCCTGGCAGAGCATGAGGCTCAGAAAGTCCTTGGTAATACCAAACATTTGTGTTGTCAGCTCTGTTCCCAGGCCAAAAGTCAAAACACAGCACTGCACCAGCTACTAAGAAGGAGAAAACTGACTGCTACTGCTGAACCCAGGACAAGAAGAAAGTAATCTTCCACACAACCGAGGAACCTCCTGGACTGCTTCTGCTGGGCAGTACCGTCGTTCCAACAGATGTCAGGGTGGTTGAAGTCCCCATGAGATGCGATGACGTGACATGATATGACATGACATTACATGACATGAGATGTGATACGATGGGATGAGAGGTGATGAGATTCGATGAGAGGAGATGCGATCCAATGCAATGAAATGAGATGCGATGAGATGCAATGGGATGAAATGTGATGATGAGACGAGATGAGATGGGATGCGATGTGATGATATGAAATAAGATGAGGTGAGATACAATGGCATGAGATGTGATGCGATGAGATGCGATGGGATGCGATGTGATGAGATGCCATGCAACGAGATGCAATGCGATGCAATGAGATGAGATGAGACAAGGTGAGATGCGATGAGACAAGGTGAGACGAGACGAGATGTGACGAGACGCCATGCAATGAAATGAAATGCGATTCAATCCAATGACGTGAGATGAGATGCAATGCCATGAGATGCGATGAGATGCGATGCGATGCGATGCGATGCGATGAGATGAGATGCAATGAGATGAGATGAGAGGCGATAAGATGCAATGGGATGCGATACGATGAGATGAGATGAGATGAGATGAGATGAGATGAGATGAGATGAGATGAGATGCGATGAGATGAGACACGATGCAATGAGATGCGATGAGAGCAGGTGATGGAGAGGAGAGGAGAGGAGAGGAGAGGAGAGGAGAGGAGAGGAGAGGAGAGGAGAGGAGAGGAGAGGAGAGGAGAAGCAATACAATGAGATGCAATGCAATGATGAGATGAGATGCGAGGAGAAGCAATGAGATGAGATGCACTGTGATGTGAAATGATGTGATGCAATGGGATGCAATGCGATGCAATGGGATGCAATGCGATGATGAGATGAAATGGGATGGGATGGGATGCCTTTTGATGATATGAAATGAGATGAGATGAGATACAATGGCATGCGCTACAATGCGATGAGATGAGGTAATGTGACAAGATGCGATGAGATGAGATACAATGGGATGCGATGTTATGCGATATGATGAGATGCCATGCAATGAGATACAATGCGATGTGATGCAATGAGATGAGATGAGACGAGGTGAGATGCCATGAGATGCCATGAAATGAGATACAATGCGATTCAATCCAATGACATGAGATGAGGTGCGATGAGATGAGATGAGATGTGATGCGATGAGATAAGATACAATGAGATGCGATGTGATGAGATGCCATGCAATGAGATGCAATGCAATGCTATGCAATGAGATGAGATGAGACGAGATGAGGAGATATGTGATGGGACGAGATGAGATGAGAGGAGATGACATGAGAGGAGATGACATGAGAGGCGATAAGATGCAATGGGATGTGATGCGATGCAATGAGATCAGACGAGACGAGACGACGTGAGATGCAATGAGATGAGATGGTGAGATGAGATGAGATGAAGTGAGGTGAGATGAGATGAAATGTTGAGATGAGATTGAGATGAGATGAGATGAGATGAGATGAGATGAGATGAGATTTGATGAGATGCCATGCAATTAGATGCAATTGATGCGATCCAATGACATGAGACGAGGTGTGATAAGATGCTGTAAGATGCGATTCGATGGGAAGAAATGTGATGAGAAGCGATGAGATGAGATGAGATAGATGAGATGAGATGAGATGAAATGAGATGCGATGAGATGAGGGGAGATGAGAGGAGATGACAGAGCGGGACGAGGCGGGACGAAGCAGTTTGCGCGGCAGTTGGCGCGGGCAGGCGAGCGGGATGGCGAGCACCCATCGTATGGCCAGCGCCCGATCTGGGAGCTCTGCTCTGCCTGTCCCGGCGTTGGCCAGCGTAGGCACCCAGACAGAGCAGATGACAGGGGAGGCTGCAGTGCAGAGCTCGGAGCATAGAGGGTGCCTGCACTGGTCTTGTGAGGGAAAGGAGCACGATGGGCATGGCTGCGCTCGGTGCTCCCTGATGGAGGCCCTCCTTCAGCAGGCGGCTGAGCTGCGGAATGCAATTAGCGGGCTTCAAGATGTCAGGGTAGCTTAAAGGAAGCAGGTGTGCTTGCTCCAGCCCCATACTGTGCGGGGGCCTAAAGCATCCCCTCCAGCTCATGAAGGAAAGGAGGCCACCAACCCGGAAATTGGAATTGGTGACAAAGAAAAGAAAAGAAGGAGGAAGAGGACAAATAAAAGCAAGGGGCTTCCTCCTAAATCTGTTTGTCCCCACCCAGAACCCTTTTGCTGTCCTGCAGGAGACTAACGAGGAAAAGCGCGCTTGCACCACAAACAGTCGGATTATGCACGGGTAAAGATCTGTACTGGCGCTTACAAAGAAAAAGCAGCGGGTCGTAGTAATAGGGGACTCTACTTTGAAAGGGACGGAAGCACTTTTCTGTCGGCCTGACCCTCTCCGGAGGAAGGTGCGCTGCCTACCAGGGGCATGGATCAGGGATGTTACAGAGAGGCTACCTGCTCTAGTAAGTTCCACGGACTATTACCCGCTCCTGGTGGTCCATGTGGTGCTAGGGATATAGGCAGTAGTAGACTGGGGACCATAAAGAAAGACTACAGAGCCCTGGGAGAGGGAAGAGATTGTTGAGAATGTGGTGCTCCAGGGCAGCCTTGGATGCAGTGATCATGAGATGTCGAATTTGAGATCCCCAGGACAGTGAGAAGAGCGTGAAGCAAGCTCACTGCCCTAGACTTGCAGAGGGCAGACTTTGGTATCTTCAGGGGCCTGCTTAGTAAGGTTCCATGGGATATAGCCCTGAGGGCAGGGGGGCCCAAGGCTCTTGGTTGATATTCAAGGATCACCTGCTACAAGCTCAGGAGTGCTGCATCCCAACTAGAAGGAAGCGCAGCAAAAGGGCCAGGAGACCTCCTTGGATGGATAAGGAGCAGCTGAGGAAAATTCAAAGGAAAAAAGAGGCTAATATAAAATGGAAGCAAGGACAGGCGGCCTGGGTAGAGTACAGGGGTGTTGTCCGGGAAGCTAGGGACCAGGTTAGGAAGCCTAAGGCCCAGTTAGAATTAAACATAGCCAGGGATGTTAAGGATAACAGGAAGGGATTCTACAGGTACGTAGCAAACAAAAAACAGACTAGGGACAAAATAGGCCCCCTGAGGAAGCTTTCGGGAGAACCGGCTACGCAGGATTTGGAGAAGGCTGAGGTTCTGAATGACTTCTTTGCCTCGGTCCTCACTGGCAAAGGCTCTGACTGCACCACCCAGGACTTAGAAAGTAGATGCAGGGACTGTGAGAATGAAGACCTTGGGCCCACTGTAGGACAGGATCTGGTTTGATACCATCTTAAAAATCTGAACGTGCACAAGTCCATGGGACCTGATGGAATCCATCCGCGGGTCCTGAAGGAGCTGGCGAATGAATTTGTTAGCCACTGGGCATCATATTTGAAAAATCGTGGCAGTCAGGTGAAGTTCCCGACGACTGGAAAAAGGGAAATATAACCCCCATTTTCAAGAAGGGCAAAATGGAAGACCCGGGGGGTTACAGACCAGTCAGTCTCACCTCTGTGCCTGGTAAAATCTTGGAGCACATTCTCCTGGCAGGCATGCTAAGGCACATGAAAAACAACAAGGTGCCTGGTGACAGCCAGCATGGCTTCACTGAGAAATCCTGCCTGACCAATCTCGTGGCCTTCTATGATGGGGCTACAGAATTGATGGATAAGGGTAAAGCAGTTGATGTCATCTACCTGGACTTGTGCAAAGCATTCGACACTGTCCCACACCACATCCTTCTCTCTGAATTGGAGAGATATCAATTTGATGGATGGACCAGTCAGTGGATAAAGGACTGGCTGGACGGCCACACACAAAGAGTTGCGGTCAATGGCTCCATGTCCGGCTGGAGACCGGTAACGAGTGGTGTCCCTCAGGGATCGGTGTTGGGACCGGTCTTGTTTAACATCTTCGTCACTGACAGGGACAGTGGGATTGAGTGTGCCCTCAGCAAGTTTGCCGATGACACCAAGCTGTGTGGTCCGGTTGATACGCTGGAGGAAGGGATGCCATCCAGAGGGACGCTTGTGAGTGGGCTGATGCCAACCTCATGAAGTTCAACCACGACAAGTGCAGGGTCCTACACCTGGGTCGGAGCATTCCCAGGCACGGCTACAGACTGGGCAAAGAAGAGATTCAGAGCGGCCCTGCAGAGAAGGACTTGGGGGTGCTGGTCGATGAGAAAATGAACATGAGCCGGCTGCAGTGTGCGCTCGCAGCCAGAAAGCCAACCGTATCCTGGGCTGCATCAAAAGGAGCGTGACCAGCAGGTCGAAGGAGGTGATCCTGCCCCTCTACTCTGCTCTTGTGAGACCTCATCTGGAGCATTGTGTGCAGTTCTGGTGTCCTCAACATAAAGAGGACATGAACTGCTGGAACAAGTCCAGAGGAGGGCCACGAGGATGATCAGGGGCTGGAGCACCTCCCGTATGAAGACAGGCTGAGGAAGTTGGGGCTGTTCAGCCTGGAGCAGAGGTGGCTGCGTGGGGACCTCAGAGCAGCCTTCCAGTATCTGAAGGGGGCCTATAGTGATGCTGGGGAGGGACTCTTTGTCAGGGACTGTAGTGACAGGACAAGGGGTAACGGGTTAAAACTTAAACAGGGGAAGTTTAGATTGGATATAAGAAGGAAATTCTTTCCTGTTAGGGTGGTGAGGCACTGGAATGGGTTGCCCAGGGAGGTTGTGAGTGCTCCATCCCTGGCGGTGTTCAAGGCCAGGTTGGATGAAGCCTTGTGTGGGATGGTTTAGTGTGAGGTGTCCCTGCCCATGGCAGGGGGGTTGGAACTAGATGATCTTGAGGTCCTTTCCAACCCTAACTATTCTATGATTCTATATGGTTAGATGGTTTATATGGTTAGATGGTTCAGATGGCTAGATGGTTTAGATGGTTTAGATGGTTATATGATTTACATAGTTAGATGGTTTATACGGTTTAGATGGTTCAAGACCATCAAAGAATATGAACATGCACAAGTTCATGGGACCTGATGAAATCCATGCGCGGGTCCTGAAGCAGCTGGCAAAGGAAGCCGCTAAGCCACTGTGCATCATACTGGAAAGCTGTGGCAGTCAGGTGAAGTTCCCAACGACTGGAAAAAGGGAAATATAACCCCCATTTTCAAGAAGGGCAAAATGGAAGACCCGGGGGGTTACAGACCAGTCAGTCTCATCTCTGTGCCTGGTAAAATCTTGGAGCACATTCTCCTGGAAGGCATGCTAAGGCACATGAAAAACAACAAGGTGCTTGGTGACAGCCAGCATGGCTTCACTAGGGGAAATCCTGCCTGACCAATCTCGTGGCCTTCTATGATGGGGCTACTGAACTGATGGACAGGGCTAGAGCAGCTGATGTCATCTACCTGCACTTGTGCAAAGCATTCGACACTGTCCCACACGACATCCTTGTCTCTGAATTGGAGAGACAATCAATTTGATGTATGGACCAGTCAGTAGATAAAGTACTGGCTGGATGACCACACACAAAGAGTGGTGCTCAATGCTCAATGTCCGGCTGGAGACCAGTAACGAGTGGTGTCCTGCAGGGATCGGTGTTGGGACCCGTCTTGTTCAACATCTTTGTCGGTGACATGGACATCAAGAGGAGCGTGACCAGCAGGTCAAAGGAACCCACTGGAATGGGTTGCCCAGGGAAGTTGTGATGCTCCATCCCTGGCGGTGTTCAGCGCCAGGTTGGACAGAGCCTTGGGTGACATGGTTTAATGTGAGGTGTCCCTGCCCATGGACTGGATGAGTTTAAGGTCCTTTCCAACCCAAACTATTCTATGATTCTAAGTTGTACTAAAAAGAACCCAAAACCCCAAGGAGGAAGGATATTCAACTCCATTGATCTCCAGTTCCCCACTTCCTAACCAAAACCTGATCAACCATGTCAATACCACAGTAATTTGCTGTCACTGTGTTACCAAAGAGCTCTGATTGCCCAGTTCTGGAGAGGAAGCGCTCCTGAACTTTATGTTGCATTAAGAGTAATGAATGGGAGAGCTGGAACCCTCCTGGAATAGGGAAGAAAAGTGTTTATGGATGCACGTTCAACAGTGCAAGTAGAGCATGCCTGTGCAAGACAAGTGGACCATCTGTTTCAAAGGCTGCTTTTTGGTAGGCGAGATCTTTATTATCAAATGTAAGAACCATAATAGCAGATACGTCCGAAGAAAATACTAAACACTACACAACTTCTCTGTCTCGACAAAATAATGACATCATTAAATAGACATAAAGCCCATTATCAAAAAGAATTCTGCTCCTCGTGTCCTCAGATCATACTGGTCCCAACCAATCTCATGGCTAAATGGCACACAGCTCCCTCCCTCATCATCTCAGCAGTGCTTTTTCTGTGCTGTTCCTAAAAGCACACCCATGCAGTAAAAGAGGAAATCAGTTCTCTTTTTATGTTATAATGCAGATATTGGCTATTTTCCAGCCTCCTTCGGACCTGATCATTGACTTGTTCACCAGCATCCGATCCTAAACTCCTTCACCCTAAAGACTGCTTTGGGCTGTCACCTCATAACTGGTTCAGGAATGCAAGTTGTACTGACATCAACACTGCTAAAACCATATACTTTCAGGAACTGAAAATGCCTTTGAGTTGTATGAAAACTGGGAATGACGCCGTCCCAATCTTCTACTCCATCCCAAAACGTGTTTTGCGGTGTGATTTGTGATGTCCCTGGCATCCACAACGATAGATGGTGGCAGGGAGGAAACGTTGAATCCTAAAGATATAAAAGGACAAATCAGGGGGGTTTGATGTCATTTTTCCCTACCTCCACACTGTGTCTGCCACAATCAACTTGGCCTGTTTCCTGAAGGGCTTTTGCCTGCCCTAACATAGTTTATTCCCCTCTGGGCATGGCCCGGGCTGCTCTGAGGAAGCTTCCTCAGGTGTTTCCATGTTGTAGGGATAGAAATGGAACAGGGTCAAGAAGGGAACCTGCCCTCTTTCTTAGAATGAAACTTTGTTCAATAAGAGCTTTTGGGGCATCTGGAATGGAGCTGCTTCAGCTAAAGGGAAGGAAACTCATCCTGAACTTCGGATAAAGAAACACTTTAAGTCCAGTGAATTGAAGCCTGAATGCAATAACTCCTAGACCCCAGTTACCACTGGTATGTTAAAGTCATATGTAGCTAACTTCCTAGTGATTAAAAAGGAAACTTGAATAGGCCATTGATTAAATGGTACCTAAATAAAACTTCAGAATCTAGTATCTAGAAACGTGCGGATTTCTATAAAGCCTTAAAATGCAGCTGTGCCTTACACATTTCTTTACTGCCCCAGCACTCACTCATTTCTTTACTGACCCATCCCTCACTCGTTTCTTTACTGACCCACCCCTCACTCGATCCTTTACTGACCCATCCCTCACTCGTTCCTTTAGTGACCCATCCCTCACTCATTTGCTTACTGCCCCAGCACTCATTTCTTTACTGACACATCCCTTCCTCATTTCAACACTGACCCATCCCTCGCTCATCTTTACTGACCCAGCACTCTCATTTCTTTATTGACCAAGCACTCACTCATTTCTTTACTGAGCCATCCTTCATTCCTTTACTAACCCAGCACTCAGTTCTTTACCGACCAAGCACTCACTCATTTCTTTACTGAGCCATCCTTCATTCCTTTACTAACCCAGCACTCAGTTCTTTACCGACCCAGCACTCACTCATTTCTTTTCTGACCAATAAATCACTCATTTCTTCACTGACCCAGCACTCATTTCTCTACTGACCCATCCCTCACTCATTTCTTTACTGACCCAGCACTCACTCATTTCTTTACTGACCCATCCCTCACTTATTTCTTTACTGTCCCAGCACTCACTCATGTTTTCTGACCAATAAATCATTCATTTTCTTACTGACCCAGCACTCATTTCTTTACTGACCCATCTCTCACTTACTTCTTTACTGACCCATCCCTTTCTCATTTCTTTACTGACCCATCAATCTGCACAGTCTTCGGTTGGGTTTATTCTGAAGCCAGAAGTACAAGGCCTTTCCCGGAACACTGCTGCTTTCGTGGATCCTCTCAAATTCCACCTTCGGCGGAGACACTGTAAAATTCCTGCCTTTTTAAAAGCAGCTCTGTGCCTTTTTGCTGCCCAACAGGGTCAAGCTGCTCTTTACCTGACACACCATTATGTAGGGCAGACCTCAGAGTTTCACACAAAGCTCACCATTCACAGCTTTAAGCCTCACCAGGGCTTTCTCACTTCCACCATTGACCCGAGCATGGTGTGCTGAGCTGGGCTCATCTCATTCAGAGCTGACCCAAGTCCCTACTCACATTAAAATGGTCTTTGTCCCAGAACCACAGCAGGGTTTCGGTTGAAGGGGCATTAAAGATCATCTAATTCCAACCCCTACCACAGGCAGGGAGGGCCTTGCTGCTGTTTCTCCTGGAACACAGGGGACGAGGGAATGAAATATTACCTTTCATAACAAAAATACATTCGAATTTCCATGGAAAACATGGAACAAGATGCTAAAGCCCAACAGGTTTCACCAGGAAGATTAACTAAAAATCCCCTCCTGTGCTGTTTCCTTTCTGTTCAGCAGTAGCAGTCCTTTTTCTCCATCTTAGTAGCTGGTGCAGTGCTGTGTTTTGACTTTCAGCCTGGGAACAGGGCTGATAACACAAATGTTTGGTCTGACCAAGGACTTTCTGAGCCTCACGCTCTGCCAGGGACGAGGGGAGGCTGGGAGGAAGCAGAGACAGGACACCTGACCCAAACTAGCCAAAGAGGTATTCCATACCACAGCACGTCATGCCCAGGGAGGCAACTGGGAGTTACCTGGAAGGGCACGGGCTCTCTTCAGGGGGGTCGAACTTGTTCGGCGGTGGAATCGTATTCTCTTCTCTTGTTATTTTCTCTTACCAATATTGGTGGTAGTGGTAGTGATTTGTGTTATACCTTAGTTACTGGGCTGTTCTTATCTCAACCCATGGGAGTTACATTCTCTTGATTTTCCTCCCCTTCCCCCCTGGGAGCAGGGAAAGGATAGGGTGGGAAGGTAAGAAAGAGGGAGAAGGGGGAGGCGGGGAGTGAGTGAACGAGCTGTGTGGCTCCGTTTAAACCACAACACTTTCCCAGGCCACGGAGTTTCCTCAATAACTGACAAGCGCACAACACAGCAAGAGATCTGTGCATCTGCTGCACATGCAGGTGAACAGTTCCTTTTGGTGTCAGATCTGTAGAGTCACGTTTATCCCCAAAGCAACTCAACCACGTGTCCTGGGTTCAGCTGTAACAGACATTTTTTCTCCTTCTTAGCAGCTAGTGCAGTGCTATGTTTTCATTTTTTGCCCTGGGAACAGAGCTGATAGCACCGATGTTTTCAGTTGCTGCTCGAATGTTTGGTCTGGCCAAGGACTTTCTGAGCCTCACGCTCTGCCAGGCAGGAGGGAAGCCGGGAGGAAGCAGAGACAGGACACCTGACCCAAACTGACCAAAGAGGTATTCCATACCACAGCACGTCATGCCCAGGATGTAACAGGGAGTTACCCGGAAGGGCTAGGGTGCTGCAGGGTTGGACGAGGTATCGGTCTGTGCTCGGCTGGGGGGAGTGGGGCGAGTTATTGGTCAGCTGGTGTTGAGGTGTTGTATTCTCTTCCCTTGCTATTTTCTTTATCATTGTTATTATTGGCGGTAGCAGCAGTGATTTGTGTTATACCTTAGTTACCAAACTGTTCTTATCTCAACCTGTGGGAGTTGCATTCTTTCTGATTCCCCTCTCCATCCCCCCAGGAGCAGGGGGAGGGCAAGTAAGGGGGGGGGAGTGAGTGGAGGAGCTGTGTGGCTGGGTTTGAACCACGACACCACGTACCAAGGGGACAGGCAGGGAATTTCCAGCTGGACCTGCAGGAACCGCTCTCCGGGGACCCCAGACACAGCTGGGATTTCTCCCACGGAATCCACCTCTGACAGGAAGGAAACTCACTCCTGGGGTCTCTGCTTCAGCTCAGCTCTAACCCCTGTGTCCCCACGGTCCCCGTGGCCCCCATGCAGCCCTGTACCGGAGATGCCGACAAGGCCGAGGGCTCCGACGCGGCCGAGCCCACCGCCCGCACGGTGCAGGAGGTGTCGGCCGTGCTCCGCCACCTCGAGCAGGCCGGGGAGCGCCCGGCCCCACTGCCCAGAGCCCCGCAGGCCCGCAGAGCCCCAGCCCCGCTCCCCGGCCCCTCGCCCCGCTCCCGCGCCGCCGCAGCCGGGTACGGACCCCAGAGAGAGTTCCGGCCCTGCCTCCGTCGTAGCCAATCAGTGTGCTGCTCCCCTCGCTGCGCACGCTGGGAGTTGTAGTCCAAGCCTCCGGCGCATGCGCACGGGCCGCACTTTTGGCGGTGCGGCGGGACCCCCGTGAGGGGCGGGGCCTTTCCTCACGGAGCGGCCGCCCCTGGGCGCAGTGGGGACCCCCATTTTGGGGTCCGGTTTGAGGTGATGGGGTCCCATTTGGGGTACCCGGGTCCCAGTTTGGGTGCTGGGGTCTTATTTTGGGTGCTGGGGTCTTATTTTGGGTGCTGGGTCCCACTTTCCGTGCTAGGGTCCCATTTCTGGGTGATGGGGTCCCATTTGGGGTGATGAGATCCCATTTTGGGTGCTGGGGTCCAATTTGGGTGCTGGGGTCCGGTCTGAGGTAATGGGGTCCCATTTGGGGTACCCGGGTCCCATTTTCGGTGCTGGGGTCCCATTTTGGGTGCAGTGGGCCCATTTTGGGGGTACCCAGGTCCCATTTTTGGGGTCTTGGGATCCAATTTTGGGTGCAGGAGTCCCATTTTAGGTTCTGGGGTCCCATTTGGGGGGTTGTGGGGTCCCACTTTGGGTGCTGGGGTCCCATTTTGAGGTCCCAGGTCCCACTTTGGGTACAAGGGTCCCATTTTGAGGTGCAGGGGTCCCATTTTTTGGGGTGCAGGGATCCCATTTTGAGGTCCTGGGGTCCCACTTTGGGTGCTGAGGTCCCATTTTGGGGGTGCAGGTGTCCCAGTTTTGCTGCTGGGGTCCCATATTTGGGGTACCCAGGTCCCATTTTGGGTCCTGGGGTCCCATTTTGGGACAGGGGTCCTGTTTTGGGGGTGCAGGGGTCCCACTTCGGGTGCAGGGGTCCCATTTTGGGGGTTCTGGGGACCCACTTTGGGTGATGAGGTCCCAGTTTCTGGTACCCAGGTCCCTTTTTGGGGTCCTGGGGGCCCATTCTTGGGTCCTAGGGTCCTATTTTGGGTACAGGGGTCCCATTTTGAGGGTTCTGGGGTCCCACTTTGGGTGATGAGGTCCCAGTTTCTGGTACCCAGGTCCCATTTTGGGGTACCTGGATCCCATTTTGGGCGATGAGGTCCCATTTTTGGGGTACTCAGGTCCCACTTTGGGTGCAGGGGTCACATTTTGGGTACTCAGGTCTCATTTGGGTGATGAGGTCCCATTTTTGGGGTACTCAGGTCCCACTTTGGGTGCAGGGGTCACATTTTGGGTACTCAGGTCTCATTTGGGTGCTGAGGTCCCATTTTGAGGTCCTGGGGTCCCACTTTGGGTGCAGGGGTCCCATTTTTGGGTATCCGGGTCCTGTTTTGGCTGATGAGGTCCCATTTTGGGGTCCCAGGTCCCATTCGGGTGCTGAGGTCCCATTCTGAGGTCCTGGGATCCCATTTCTGTGGTGCCCAGGTCCCACTTTTGGGTACCCAGGTGGCAGTTTGGATGCTGGGATCCCATTTATGGGGTGCAGGGGTCCCATTTTGGGGGTACCCAGGTCCCATTTTGAGGTCCTGGGTCCTATTTTGTGGTACCAAGTCCCATTTTAGGGTCTCAGGTCCCATTTTGGGTGCTGAGGTCCCGCTTTGGGTGCAGGGGTCCCATTTGGGTGCTAGGGTCCCATTTTTGGGGTCCCAGGTCCCACTTTGGGTGCTGGGATCCCATTTTGAAGTGCAGGGGTCCCATTTTGGGGGTGCAGGGATCCCATTTTGAGGTCCTGTGGTCCCACTTTGGGTGCTGGGGTCCCATTTTGTGGTACCCAGGTCCCATTTTGGATGCTGAGGTCCCACTTTGGGTGCATGGGTCCCATTTTGGGGGTGCAGGGGTCCCAGTTTGGCTGCTGGGGTCCCATTTTGGGGTCCTGGGGTCCTATTTTGGGTGCAGGGGTCCCATTTTGGGGGTTCTGGGGACCCACTTTGGGTGATGAGGTCCCAGTTTCTGGTACCCAGGTCCCTTTTTGGGGTCCTGGGGGCCCATTCTTGGGTCCTAGGGTCCTATTTTGGGTACAGAGGTCCCATTTTGAGGGTTCTGGGGTCCCACTTTGGGTGATGAGGTCCCAGTTTCTGGTACCCAGGTCCCATTTTGGGGTACCTGGATCCCATTTTGGGCGATGAGGTCCCATTTTTGGGGTACTCAGGTCCCACTTTGGGTGCAGGGGTCACATTTTGAGTGCTCAGGTCCCATTCGGGTGCTGAGGTCCCATTTTCAGGTCCTGGGGTCCCACTTTGGGTGCTAGGGTCCCATTTTTGGGTATCCGGGTCCTGTTTTGGGTGCAGGGGTCCCATTTTGGCTGATGAGGTCCCATTTTGGGGTCCCAGGTCCCACTTTTGGGTACCCAGGTGCCAGTTTGGGTGCTGGGATCCCATTTATGGGGTGCAGGGGTCAAATTTTGGGTGCTGGTGTCCCATTTTGGGGGTACCCAGGTCCCATTTTGAGGTCCTGGGTCCTATTTTGGGGTACCAGGTCCTGGCTTTTGCCTACTCAGGTCCCATTTTAGGGTCTCACGTCCCATTTTGGGGTCTCAGGTCCCATTTTGGGTGCTGAGGTCTTGCTTTGGGTGCAGGGGTGCCATTTGGGTGCTGAGGTCCCATTCTGAGGTCCTGGGGTCCCATTTTTGTGTTACCCAGGTCCCATTTTGGGGTCCCAGGTCCCACTTTTGGGTACCCAGGTGCCATTTGGGTGCTGTGGTCCCATTTTTGGGGTGCAGAGGTCCCATTTTTAGGTCCTGGGCTCCCATTTGGGTGCAGGGCTCCCATTTTGGGTGCTGGGGTCCCATTTTGGGGTCCCATTTCGGGGGTACCCAGGTCTCATTTTGAGGTCCTGGGGTCCTAATTTGGGGTACCAGGTCCCATTTTGGGGGTCTCAGGGCCCATTTTGGGTGCTGGGGTCCCAATTTTGGGGTGCAGGGGTCCCATTTTGGGGTCCCATTTTGGGGGTACCCAGGTCTCATTTTGAGGTCCGGGGGTCCTATTTTGGGGTACCAGGTCCCATTTTTGGGGTGCAGGGTTCCCATTTTTTGGGATCCTGGGCTCCCATTTTTGGGGTGCAGAGGTCCCATTTTGAGGTCCTGGGCTCCCATTTGGGTGCAGGGCTCCCATTTGGGTGCTGGGGTCCCATTTTGGGGTCCTGGGCTCCAATTTTTGGGGTGCAGTGGTCCCATTTTGGCTGCTGGGGTCCCACCTTGGGGTCCCATTTGGGTGCTGGGGGGGTCAATAACGTTGGGGGGGGGTTCTCTCTGTCACAGTTTAATCACAGACACTCACAGCTCACACCAACAACACCACGATGGGGGGGGGGGCCACAACACCCCATAATCCCCATGGGGCACCCCCCCTTTTCCCTTCCGCCCCCCTTAGTTTTGCACCACCAACATCCGCCCCCCCCCCCAAACCCAACCCCAAGGGGGGGGGGGCCCAAATTTCCCCCCCCCATTATAAATAATTAACACCCGGGGGGGGGGGAGCCCCAATTTTCCCATCATGCAACGCGCCCCCCCCATCCCCCCCATTTCCATTATGGCTTTTGGCAGGATTTGGGGTGCGGGGGGGGAGGGGGAGGTTTCAGCAGGATTTGGGGTGCGGGGGGGGGTACATGGGGGTCCCCCCCCTAAGTGAGGGTGATGAAGGCTGAGGCCTTGTCCTTGAGCTGCCGCAGGCAGAGGTGGCAGCTCCAGCTGCCTGTGGGGGGGCACACAAAGAGGGGGGGTCAATGAGGTGGGTACCCCCAAAGTGTCCCCCCCCATTGACACCCCCCCCGGCACTGACCTTCGGGGGGCTCGGCCATGGGGGGGCTCAGGCAGTACATGTGGTACCCCCGGTCGCAGTCATCGCAGAACAGCAGCTGGTCCTGGGGGGCGGTTGGGGTGATTTGGGGGGGGTTGGATGGTTTTGGGGTGCAAGGGGTGGTTTTGGGTTGATTTGGGGGGTTTGGGAGGATTTTGAGTTGATTTTGGGGGGGTTGGGGGGTTCTGGGGGTGCAAGGGGTGATTTTGGGGAGGTTTTGGGTTGATTTGGGATGATTTGGTGTGGGGTTTGGGTGATTTAGGGGTGTGTTTGGGTTGATTTGGGGGGCTTTTGGGGAGATTTTGGGGTGCAAGGGGTGGTTTTGGGGTGGTTTGGGGGGATTTGGCATGCAAGGGGTGGTTTTGGGTTGATTTGGGGGGTTTGGGGGACTTTGGGGTGCAAGGGGTTGTTTTGGGTCGATTTGGGTTTATTTGGATGGTTTTGGGGTGCAAGGGGTGGTTTTGGGTTGATTTGAGGGGTTTGGGAGGATTTTGAGTTGATTGGGGGGGGTTGGGGGGTTCTGGGTGTGCAAGGGGTGATTTTGGGGAGGTTTTGGGTTGATTTGGGGTGATTTGGTGTGGGGTTTGGGTGATTTAGGGGTGGGTTTGGGTTGATTTGGGGGGCTTTTGGGGTGCAAAGGGTGGTTTTGGGGTGGGGTTGGGGGGGATTTGGCATGCAAGGGGTGGTTTTGGGTTGATTTGGGGGGTTTGGGGGGGTTTGGGGTGCAAGGGGTTGTTTTGGGTTGATTTGGGTTTATTTGGATGGTTTTGGGGTGCAAGGGGTGGTTTTGGGTTGATTTGGGGGGTTTTGGAGGATTTTGAGTTGATTGGGGGGGTTGGGGGATTCTGGGTGTGCAAGGGGTGATTTTGGGGAGGTTTTGGGTTGATTTGGGGTGGGGTTTGGGTGATTTAGGGGTGGGTTTGGGTTGATTTGGGGAGGTTTTGGGGTGCAAGGGGTAGTTTTGGGGTGATTTGGGGGTGATTTTGGGGTGAATTCGGGGTGCAGGGTTGGTTTTGGTGTGGTTTTGGTAGATTTGGGGTGATTTAGGGGTGGGTTTGGGTTGATTTGGGGGGATTGGGGTGATTTAGTGGTAGTTTTGGGGTGGTTGGGGTGGTTTAGGGATGGGTTTGGGTTGATTTGGAGTGGTTTTGGGGTGGTTTCGTGTTGATTTGGGGTGACTTTGGGGTAGTTTGGGATTGATTTGGTGGGGGGTTCTGTGATTTAGGGGTGCATTTGGATTGATTTGGGGTGATTTTGGGGTAGTTTTGGGGTGAGTTTTGGGTTGATTTGGGGTGGTTTGGGGGTGATTTTAGGGGTGGGTTTGGGTGTTTTGGGGGGGATTTTGGGGTGGTTTTTTGTTGACTTGGGGTGGGTTTGGGGTGATTTTTGAGTTGCTCAGAGCCTTTTTGGAGTGGTTTTGAATTGTTTTGGAGCAGTTTTGGGGTGGGTTTGGGGGATTTAGAGGTAGTTGGGGGTTGATTTGGGGTGTTTTGGGGTCTGGGCAGGATGATTTTGGGGTGCAGGGGGTGTTTTGGGGTTTGGGCAGGGTGGTTTTAGGTTGATTTGGGGTGGTTTTGGGGTGATTTAGGGGTGTATTTGAGGTGGGTTTGGGGTGTTTGGGGGGTTGGGGTGATTTAGGGGTGTTTCAGGGTGGTTTTGGGGTGCAGGGGGTGTTTTGGGGTCTGGGCAGGGTGGGTTTGGGTTGATTCGGGGTGGGTTTGCATTTTTGGGATTTTTGGTGTGGTTTTGGGTTGATTTGACATGGGTTTGGGGTGATTTAGGGTGGTTTTGAGGTGCAGGGGGTGTTTTGGGCTGTTTTGGGGTGGGTTTGGGGTCGTTTGGGGCTGGGTTTGAGCTGGTCTGGAGCTGGTTTTGAGCTGGTCTGGGGCTGGTTTGAGGTTGTTTTGGGCTGGTTTGGGCTGTTTCGGGCTGGTTTGGGCTGGCTTTGGTCTGTTCTGGGCTGGTTTTGGCTGTTTGGGGCTGGTTTGGGGCTAGTTTGGGCTGTTTGGGGCTGGTTTGGACTGGTTTTGTGCTGGTTTGGGGCTGGTTTGGGCTGATTTGGGCTGGTTGGGGCTGGTTTGGGCTGTTTGGGGCTGGTTTTGGACTGGTTTGGGGCTGGTTTGGACTGTTTCGGGGCTGTTGGGGTTGTTTTGGGCTGGTTTGGGCTGGTTGGGGCTGGTTTGGGCTGGTTGGGGCTGGTTTGGGCTGGTTTTGGGCTGATTTGGGCTGCTTTGGGCTGGTTTAGGGTGCGTACATCGTTCTCGGCGGTGCCGCAGAGGCTGCAGGACTTGCACTCGATGCACTGCCAGCGGTAGGTGCGCACCGCGGCCGCCATGCTCACCGTGAACTGCAGGCAGGACGGGTGCCCTGTGGGGGGCAAGGAGCAGGGGGGCCTATGGGCCACTGAGGTGCAGGGGATTCTATGGGGTCTATGGGGTGCAGGGGGGTCTATGGGGCATTGGGGTGCATTTTGTTTCAGGGGGGGTCTATGGAGTGCAGGCGGTGTCTATGGAGTCTATGCACTGCAGGGGGCTCTATCAGGTCTTCGGGGTCTATGGGGTGCCATGTGCGTTTGGAGGTGCAGAGGGGGTCTATGGGGTGCAGGGGCGTCTATGGGACCTATGGACTCCATAGTGCCTGTGGGGTGTCTATGGGCTCTATGGGCTTTATGGGCTCTATGGGGTCTCTGCATTCCATGGGCTCTATGAGGTCTCTGCAGTCCATGGGCTCTATGGTGTCTATGGCCTCTATGGTCTCTATGGTGTCCATGGGCATCTATGGGGTCTATGGGCTCTATGGGGTCCATGGTGTCTATGGGGCTCTCTGGGCTCTATTGGCTCTATGGTGTCTGTGGGCTCTATGGGGTCTATTGGGTCTGTGGGCTCTAGGGTCTCTATGGTCTCTATGGGGCTCTGCGGGCTCTATGCTCTCTACGGTGTTTATGGGGCTCCCGGGGCTCTATGGGCTCTATGGAATCTATGGGGTCCATGGTGTCTATGGGGCTCTATGGGCTCTATGGGCTCTATGGAATCTATGGGGTCCATGGTGTCTGTGGGCTCTAGGGTCTCTACGGGGTCCCTATGGGGTCCATGGGGTGCAGTGCGGGCTCGGGGCTGCAGGGGGCGGTACCTGCCCGGCCGCAGTCCGCACACGCAATCAGCTCCTCGGGGCACGCCGGGGCCCGGCGGGACCCCCCCAGGCAGAAGCCGCACGGAGCACCGGCGGGGGGGGGCGCGGGGGGGGGGCGCGCCTGCTGCAGGGTTGGGGGGGTAGGCAGCGGGGTCACGCAGGACCCCCCCCCCCCCAGCCCCATATAGCAATGGGGGGCAGTGGGGGGCAATAGGGGGCAATGGGGTTGTATGGTGGGGGGGGGTACCTGTGCTCCGGCGCTGGTTTTCAGGGACCCAGTTCAACTCTTTGTAAAACTCTATTGGGCGGGGGGAAGGAGGAAAAGGGGGTGACGCCCCCCCCACCGCACCCAGGACCCCCGAACCTCCCCCAGCACCCCTGGGACCCCCAAATGGTCCCAACCCCTCCAACCCCCGCCCCCTCCTCACCCAAAGGCAGGGCTGGGACCCCCCCATTTGGGACCGGAACCCCCCCATTTGGGGCCGGGCCGCCCCACTCACGCTTGTGGTGGTTCCTGCGGGGGGGTGCAGGGCGCTCTCCCAGCTCCTCGCCCTCCTCCTCGGCCAGGTGCGTGTGCGTGTAGTGGTAGCTGAGCCCCGGGCGGTTCTTGTAGCGCTTCCCGCAGACTTGGCGGGGGGACGCGGGGTCAGACCCCTCCTATCGCCCGCTATGGCACCCTATCACCTCCCTTCGCCTCCTATTGCCACTATCGCCTCCTATCGCCCCTATCGCCTCCTATCGCCCTCTATGGCACCCTATCACCTCCCTTCGCCTCCTATTGCCACTATCGCCTCCTATCGCCCTCTATGGCACCCTATCACCTCCCTTCGCCTCCTATTGCCACTATCGCCCCCTATCGCCTCCTATCGCTTCCATAGCCACCTATCGTCCCTATTGCACCCTGTCACCCACATCGCCCGTATCGCCTCCTATCGCCCGCATTGCCCCCTATCGCCCCCTATGGCTCCCTATCGCCCCCTATGGTTCCCTATCGCCCCCTATGGCTCCCTATCGCCCCCCATGGCTCCCTATGGCCCCCTATCGCCCCCCATGGCTCCCTATCGCCCCCTATCGCCCCTCATGGCTCCCTATGGCCTCCTATCGCCCACTATGGCTCCCTATCGCCCCCCATGGCTCCCTATCGCCCCCTATCGCCCCCATCGCCTCCTATTTCCCCCTATGCTCCCATGCCCCCCCCCACTCACTGTCGCACACGTAGGGTTTGTCCCGCTCCTCCAGCGCCGGCGGCTCCTGGCGCTTCCGCACCGCCCCCAGCCCGCACGTCTGGGGGTTCACAAGGGGGTCGGGGGGGAAAAACACCCCTCTTGGGTGTGGGGAACCCCCCCTTCAGGTCTTGGGGACCCCCTTGGGTCTTGGGAACCCCCCTTTGGGCTTGGGGACCCCCCCTTTGGGTCTTGGGGACCCCCCCTTGGGTTTGGGAACCCCCCCTTTGGGTCTTGGGGACCCCCTCTTGGGTTTGGGAACCCCCCTTTGGGCTTGGGGACCCCCCCTTTGGGTCTTGGGGACCCCCCCTTGGGTGTGGGGATCCCTTTGGCTGTGGGGAACCCCCTTTGGGTTTGGGAACCCCCATTTGGGTCTTGGGGACCCCCTTTGGGTGTGGGGAACCCCCCTTTGGGTTTGGGCCCCCCCTTTGCATCGAGGGGGAAGCACCTTTGGGTAGGGGATCCCCCTTTGGGTTTGGGGACCCCTTTGGGTGTGGGGAACCCCTTGGCTGTGGGGAACACCCCTTTGCACCTTGAGGAACCCCACTTTGGGTTTGGGCCCCCACTTTTGCATCAAGGGGGAAGCCCCTTTGGGTAGGGGACCCCCCCTTTGGGTTTGGGGACCCCCACCATTACATCTTGGGGAACACCCGTTGGGTTTGGGGACCCCCCTTTTGCATCATGGGGGAAGCCCCTTTGAGTTGGGGACCCCCTCTTTGGGTCTTAGGGAGACCCTCTTGGTTTTGGACTCCCCCATGGTTTTGGGCCCCCCCTCATGTTTTGGGGCTCCCCCTGTCCCACCTTGCCCTTGGCCTTGTTCTTGCGGCGGGGGGGGTCATCGTCCAGCTCATCCCCCTCTGGCTCATGGGGGAAATCACCCGGGGGAGGCTTCTGCCGGGGGGTACAGGGGGAGCCATGGACCAGGAGTGGATCATGATGGATGGATGGGGGATGGATGGATGGATGATGGATGGATGGATGGGGGATGGATGGATGGGGGATGGATGGATGGATGGATGGGGGATGGATGGATGGATGATGGATGGATGGATGGATGGGGGATGGATGGATGGGGGATGGATGGATGGATGATGGATGGATGGATGGGGGATGGATGGATGGATGGATGGATGATGGATGGATGGATGATGGATGGATGGATGGATGGGGGATGGATGGATGGGGGATGGATGGGGGATGGATGGATGGGGGATGGATGGATGGATGATGGATGGATGGATGATGGATGGGGGATGGATGGATGATGGATGGATGGACGGATGATGGATGGATGATGGATGGGGGATGGATGGATGGGGGATGGATGGGGGATGGATGGATGGGGGATGGATGGATGATGGATGGATGGATGGATGGATGGATGATGGATGGATGGGGGATGGATGGGGGATGGATGGATGGGGGATGGATGATGGATGGATGATGGATGGATGGGGGATGGATGGGGGATGGATGGATGGGGGATGGATGGATGGATGATGGATGGATGATGAATGGATGGATGATGGATGGATGATGGGTGGATGGGGGATGGATGATGGATGGATGGATGGATGGATGGATGGATGGGGGATGGATGATGGATGGATGGATGGATGGATGGGTGATGGATGATGGATGGATGATGGATGGATGGATGGATGGATGGATGATGGATGGATGATGGATGGATGGATGGATAATGGATGGATGATGGATGGATGATGGATGATGGATGGATGGATGGATGATGGATGGATGGATGGATGGATGATGGATGGATGATGGATGGATAGATGGATGATGGATGGATGGGGGATGGATGGATGGATGGATGATGGATGGATGAAGGATAATGGATTGGTGATTGATGGATGGAAGATGGATGAGGGATGGATGATGGATGAAGAAGATGGATGGATGAGGGATGGATGATGGATGAAAATGATGGATGGATGATAGATGAATGGAAGATGAATGGATGGATGGAAGATGACAGATGATGGATGATGGATTGGTGGTGGATGGATGGATGATGATGAACTCACTGGTCCCTCCAGTGCTGTCTCGTCCTCCCTGGTGTCCCCTCTCCTGTCCATGGGCTCCGCACTCAGCAGCGCCTCCAGCACCGGCCCCTCAGGCAGCCCCGGGGCCCCCTCCTTGCGCAGGGGCACCTCACAGTCTGTGGGTCACAGGGGGGGGTCACAGTCCCCCATGCCCCCTATGTCCCCCCATATCCACCCATGACCCCAAGTCCCCCCATGTCCCCCCATAGCTCACAGGGCCGCAGCCTTGGGTCCTCCAGGATGTTCAAGCGCCGCTTCTTGCGCCAGCACCGGGCTGGATACGTGTAGAGCTGGCCTGGGGACAGGCCTGGAACACAGGGTGGGCATGGGGGGTTGATGGGTATGGGGGGGTAATGGGTATGGGGGGGGGGGTGATGGGCACAGGGGTGATGGGCACAGGGGTTGATGGGCACAGGGAGTGATGGGCACAAGGAGTGATGGGCATGGGGGGGTGATGGGCACAAAGGGGGTGATGGGGACAAAGGGGTGATAGGCACGGGGGGGGTCGATGGGCACAGAGGATGATGGGCACAGGGGGTGATGGGTACAGGGGTTGATGGGCACAAAGGGGTCTTTGGGCACAAAGGGGTCCTTGGGCACTAAGGGGTCCATGGGCACAAAGAGAGTGATGGGCACAGAGGGTGATAAATACAGAGGTTGATGGGCACAAAGAGGGTGATGGGCACAAAGGGGTCCATGGGCACAGGGGGTGATGGGCACGGGGGGGTCCATGGGCACAAAGGAGTCCATGGGCACAGGGGGTGATGGGCACGGGGGGTCCATGGGCACAGGGGGTGATGGGCACGGGGGGGTCCATGGGCACAAAGGAGTCCATGGGCACAGGGGTGATGGGCACAAAGGGGTCCATGGGCACAGGGGGTGATGGGCACAAAGGGGTTTATGGGCACAAAGGGGTCCCTGGGCACAGAGGGGTGTCCATGGCGGCGGGGGGGGTCTCTCACCGGGTCTCCGGTGCGTGCGCTCCATCCAGATGTAGCAGTTGCCCTGGGCCACCCCGGTCTGGTTGTCCAGGAAGGGCAGGCGGGAGCCGCGCTCCGCGCAGAGCCGCGCGTTGTAGCTGCGGCAGTGCTCGAGCGCGGCGCGGTAGAACTCCTCCCCCGGGCTGCGGGGCACCGGTCAGGGACACCGGGACCGGGACCCCAGCGGCAGCACCCGGACCCGCACCGCCACCCGCACCCAGCACCGGGACCCGCACCCAGCACCGGGACCTGCACCCAGCACCACGACCCACACCGGCACCTGCACCCAGCACCGGGACTTGCACCCAGCACCGGGACCCGCACCCCAGCACCGCAACCCACACCGGGACCTGCACCCAACACCGGGACCTGCACCCAGCACTGGGACCTGCACCGTGGCCCGCAGCCAACACCAGAACCCGCACCCCAACACCAGGACCTGTACCCACACTTGGACCCGCACCCAGCACAGGGACCCGCACCCACATCAGGACCTGCACCCCAACAGCGGGACCCGCACTCAGCACCGGGACTCGCACCCCAAATCCCTCCCAACCCCTGGCCTGCGGGGCACGGGTCAGACTGGACCCAAACCCCAAAACACCGGTACCCCCCCAAAATGCCCCCAACAACAGCACCCCAAAACCTCCCGGCCCCAAAACCCACCCGGATTACCTCGGGACCCCCCCCGGCAACCCCCATTCCAGAAACCGCGCCCCAAAATCCCCGGGACCCCCTGATCCCCCCAAACCCCTTCCGACCCGCACCCCAAAACCCCCCAACACCCACACCCCAGAGCCATCGGACCCCCACCCGTGACTGGGTCCCGGTCCCGTTATGGGAATGGGGACGCCTCCCCCCCTCCGGTGTCCGGGACACCCCAACCCCCCCCAGGGTGCACGAAGCGTCCGGTGCCAGCGGGGGGCGCCGGGCCCTGGACCGGGGTTGGGGGGGGGGGGGGGAATGGACAAGGCGGGGGGGGGGGGGACACAGGAGCGGGGGGGGCGGGGTCCGGCCCCACGGACGGGTCCTCCCGCCCCCAGCGCGGCCGGACGGTGGGACCGGGGCGGGCACCGGGAACGGGACAAGGACCGGGACCGGGGGTCCCTCCCCTCCGGTACCGGAGGCTCCATCCCCGGTAGGTCCCTCCCAACCGGTACCGGAGGCTCCGTTCCCGCCGGAGCCCGGGGATCCCTCCCGATGGAGCCATCCCCGCCGGTACCGGAGGCTCCGTCCCCTGCGGGTCCCTCCCGACCGGAACCGGAGGTTCCATCCCCGCCGGAGCACGGGGATCCCTCCCGGTGCCTCCCTCCCTGCCACTACCGGATGCTCCATCCTCGGTGGATCCATCCCAGCCGGTTCCGGAGCCTCCGATCTCGGTGGGTCCTTCCCCTCCGGTACCGGAGCCTCCATCCCCGGTGGGTCCCTCCCCGCCAATACCGGCGGCTCCATCCCCGGTCCATCCTTCCCGCCCGGTACCGGATGCTCCATTCCCGGTAGGTCCCTTCCCGCTGATACCAGCGGGTCCCTCCCGCCCGGTACCGGAGGCTCCATCCCGCCCGGTACCGGATGCTCCATTCCCGGTAGGTCCCTTCCCGCTGATACCGGGGAGGGGGGAATAGGGGGGGATCCCCATCCCCTCCCACCCATACCGGTGGCTCCATCCCGCCCGGTACCGGAGGCTCCATCCCCGCCCTTACCGGTATCTCCATCCCGGGGGGTCCCTCCCGGTGCCCCCCCCCGCCGGTACCGGCGCTGGGGGGGGGTCACTCACCATTTGAGGGGCTTGTGCAGCGCCGTGGCCATTTTGCGCCGCCGGGGCCGCTCCGCCGCTCGGGCACGGGGAGGGGGCGGCGGGGTTCAGCCCCGGTTTTCCTCCCCCCCCCCCCCCCCCCAAACCCCCCCCTTTCGGGTCCGGATCCTGATCGTTCCCGGCCCCCCCCCCCGGGATCGGTCCCAGCCCCAGTGCCCCCCCCCCCTCCCCGCCCCTCCCGGTCCCGGTGCTCGCCCCCCCCCCCCCCCCGGTCCCCGCTGGTCCCGGGCGGGCGGTGGGGGTAGGGGGGCGGCGGGAGGGACTCCATCTCCCGGCGTGCCCCCCCCATTGGGCGGGGGGGCTGTCAGTCACCGCGGTGGGCGGGGCCTCAGAGGGCGCTCATGGGGGGGGGACCAGGAACCAGCACCGGGAACCCCCAAAATCCGGCCCCACCGGAGACGGGGGGGGTCATGGGGGGGGTCGGACCCTGGCACCGGTGCCTCCCCCTGCCCCGGGATGGGAACTGGAGCGCGGGACCCTCCCGGACTCCCCCCATACCCCCAGACCTCATAGACCCCCCCCCCGCTATATAGGTCCCTATAGCCCCCCATAGCCCGCCCAGACCCTAATAGCCCCCCCCCGACCCCATTAACCCCCTATACATCCCCCCCATAGACCCCTATAGCCCCCCCAGACCCCCCCCCATAGCCCTCCTATACCCTCATAGACCCCCCCCATAGAACCCTATAGATCCCAATAGACCCCCATAGACACTCCCCTAGTCTCCCATAGCCCCCACCAGACCCCTATAGACCTCATAGCCGGCCCCCCGACCCCTATATAGCCCAACTGCAGCCCCCCCTATAACCCTCGCAGACCCCCTCATAGAAGCCTATGGCTCTCATATCCCCCCCCAGACCCCCATAGCCCCCCCCCATTTCCTATGGGGAAACTGAGGCATTTTGGGGGGGGGGGTCCGGGGGTGTCTCCGGTGGCTACGGCCCCTTTAAGAGGCGCCGGGTTCCCGCCGGTTGCCACGGCAACGACCGGTGTTGGCGCTCCTTGTGCATGGGAAGGCGAGAAACGGGGGGGGGGGGCACATCCATGCTTATAAATTATAGCGAAAACCCCCAAATCCGCTCGTTTTGGGTTAAAACTCATCCAATTGAAGAGAACTCGGGGGGGGGGGGTCACCATCCCCCCCTCCCCAGGGCATGGGACACCCCATTATATGGGGGGGACACACCCCAATGCGTCCTAGTGCCCCCCCCCCGCACTGGATGTGATGGGAACCCCCTCATGTCCCTCCCCCATCGCTCCCCCCCCCGGTCTGATGCATGGTGCCCCATCTGTGCCCTCCCCACCAAGTCCCAAGTGGGATCACAGGATCATGGAATGATGGGATCATGGGATTATGGAAACATGGAACGGATAATGGGATGATGGGATCATGGAATGATGGGATCATGGGATTATGGAAACATCGAATGGATAATGGGATGATGGGATCATAGGATGATGGGATCATGGAATGATGGGATCATGAGATTATGAAAACATGGAATGGATAATGGGATGATGGAATGATGGGATAATGGGATCATGGAATCATGCGATCACAGGATCATGAGATGGTGGGATCATGGGATCATGGAATGATGGGAGCATGGATTCATGGGATCATAAAATAATGGGATTATGGAAACATGGAGTCATGCAATGGATAATGGAATGATGGGATAATGAAATGATGGCATCATGGGATCACAGGTTTGTGGGATGATGTGATCATGGAATGATTGGATCATAGAATGATGGGATGACAGGATCATGGGATCACAGAATGAAAGCATGCGGGGCTCACAAAGATGATGGGATCATGGAATGATGGGATCACAGGGATGATAAGATGACAAGATCATAGAATGATGGGATCATGGAATGATAGGATCACAGGGATGACGGGACAACGGGCTCCTGAAATGGTGGCCTCATAAGGGTGATGGAACGATGGGCTCAGGGATGCTGAGCTCACAGGGATGATGGGATGCAGGGATCATGGAACGATTGGATCATGGAATGATGGGATGACAGGATCACAGGCTCATGGGATGATGGGATCATGTGATCACAGAATGATGGGATGCGGGGATCATGAAATGATGGGCTCATGGAATGATTCCCCACCAACCCCACCCCCACCCCCCCGCAGCGCGCACGCGCAGACCGGAGCACAGCCAAAGGTTTTTACTCCCCGAGCAGCCGCCACCAGGGGGCGCCACCGCTGCCAACACCGGGGGAGGGGGGGGAATGGGGGGGGGGAAACGTCACCGCCGGGGGGGTCCCGGAGCCTCTTCAGAGCTTCCGGCGCTGGGGGCGGAGCCTGGGGAAGAGCTGGGGGGAACGAGGGGGAAATGGGGATGGGGGCACCCACAGGGGATGGGGAGGGGGCACCCATAGGGGATAGGGATGGGGGCACCCATAGGGGATAGGGAGGGGGCACCCATAGGGGATAGGGAGGGGGCACCCATAGGGGATAGGGATGGGGGCACCCATAGGGGATAGGGAGGGGGCACCCATAGGGGATAGGGAGGGGGCACCCATAGGGGATAGGGATGGGGGCACCCATAGGGGATAGGGATGGGGGCACCCATAGGGGATAGGGAGGGGGCACCCATAGGGGATAGGGATGGGGGCACCCATAGGGGATAGGGAGGGGGCACCCATAGGGGATAGGGAGGGGGCACCCACAGGGGATGGGGAGGGGGCACCCATAGGGGATAGGGATGGGGCACCCATAGGGGATAGGGAGGGGGCACCCATAGGGGATAAGGATGGGGGCACCCATAGGGGATAGGGAGGGGGCACCCATAGGGGATAGGGAGGGGGCACCCATAGGGGATAGGGATGGGGGCACCCATAGGGGATAGGGAGGGGGCACCCATAGGGGATAGGGAGGGGGCACCCATAGGGGATAGGGATGGGGGCACCCATAGGGGATAGGGATGGGGGCACCCATAGGGGATAGGGAGGGGGCACCCATAGGGGATAGGGAGGGGGCACCCATAGGGGATAGGGATGGGGGCACCCATAGGGGATAGGGAGGGGGCACCCATAGGGGATAGGGAGGGGGCACCCACAGGGGATGGGGAGGGGGCACCCATAGGGGATAGGGATGGGGCACCCATAGGGGATAGGGAGGGGGCACCCACAGGGGATGGGGAGGGGGCACCCACAGGGGATAGGGATGGGGCACCCATAGGGGATAGGGAGGGGGGCACCCATAGGGGATAGGGAGGGGGCACCCATAGGGGATAGGGAGGGGGCACCCATAGGGGATAGGGATGGGGCACCCATAGGGGATAGGGAGGGGGCACCCATAGGGGATAGGGAGGGGGCACCCACAGGGGATGGGGAGGGGGCACCCATAGGGGATAGGGATGGGGCACCCATAGGGGATAGGGAGGGGGCACCCACAGGGGATGGGAAGGGGGCACCCACAGGGGATAGGGATGGGGCACCCATAGGGGATAGGGATGGGGGCACCCATAGGGGATAGGGATGGGGCACCCATAGGGGATAGGGAGGGGGGCACCCATAGTGGTTAGGGAGGGGGGCACCCATAGGGGATAAGGATGGGGGCACCCATAGGGGATAGGGAGGGGGGCACCCATAGGGGATAGGGAGGGGGGCACCCATAGGGGATAGGGATGGGAGCACCCACAGGGGATAGGGATGGGGGCACCCATAGGGGATAGGGAGGGGGCACCCATAGGGGATAGGGAGGGGGCACCCACAGGGGATAGGGATGGGGGCACCCATAGGGGATAGGGAGGGGGCACCCACAGGGGATGGGGAGGGGGCACCCATAGGGGATAGGGATGGGGCACCCATAGGGGATAGGGATGGGGGCACCCATAGGGGATAGGGATGGGGCACCCATAGGGGATAGGGAGGGGGGCACCCATAGTGGTTAGGGAGGGGGGCACCCATAGGGGATAAGGATGGGGGCACCCATAGGGGATAGGGAGGGGGGCACCTATAGGGGATAGGGAGGGGGGCACCCATAGGGGATAGGGATGGGAGCACCCACAGGGGATAGGGATGGGGGCACCCATAGGGGATAGGGAGGGGGGCACCTATAGGGGATAGGGAGGGGGCACCCATAGGGGATAGGGAGGGGGCACCCATAGGGGTTAGGGAGGGGGGCACCCATAGGGGATAGGGATGGGGGCACCCATAGGGGATAGGGAGGGGGCACCCATAGGGGATAGGGATGGGAGCACCCATAGGGGATAGGGAGGGGGCACCCATAGGGGATAGGGAGGGGGGCACCCATAGGGGATAGGGATGGGGCACCCATAGGGGATAGGGATGGGGCACCCATAGGGGATAGGGAGGGGGGCGCCCATAGGGGATAGGGATGGGGGCGCTTACAGGACACGGGGCCGGGTCCCCCCCGCACTCACCCCGAAGTAGTTGCGGGGCACGAAGCCCTCGTGCCCGTACAGGGACCCCCACCACCAATCCACCTCCCCGGGGCGCTGCCGCCGCAGCACCGTCACCGGCTCCCCCTCCCGGAAGGAGAGCTCGTCCCCGAGCGCCGCGCTGTAATCCCAGAGCGCGTAAACCACGCCGCTGTTGAGCACCCCCATGCCCTGCTCCACCTCTGCGGGACAGGAGAGGGACCGGGCTCAGCACCCGGGCACAGAGCCCCTGCACCCAACACAGCCCCATTGCCCGCTCCACCTCTGCGAGGGACACGGGGACCATGAGCATCAATGAACAGAGCCCCTGCACCCAACACAGCCCCATTGCCTGCTCCACCTCTGTGGAAACAGGGACAGGGACCAGGACCAGCAGCCAGGAACAGAGCCCCTGAACCCCAAACACAGCCCCTGAACCCCAAACACAGCCCCTGAACCCCAAACACACCCCTCCCCCCCCCCATCTCCCATCCACATCCCAGTTTCCCCCTCAGCATCCACAGTTCCCAGCGCCTGCAACCCCCAGGACACCCCCCCTGCACCCAGCGCCCCAGGATCTTCCCCCTTCCCCACTGCACCCACTGCTCCCTTCCTGGTCCCCATAGAACCCCATAGTACCCCCCAGCCTCACAGCTCCCAGTGCCCCCCAGGCCCACACACCCCATAGCCACAGGCTCCCAGCATCCCCAGTACCCCCCAGCACCCACGGTGCCCCCATCCTGCATCCTCCCAGTGCTCCCAGTGCCTCCATAGCCCCAGCACCCTCATTACCCCCATTGCAGCCATTCCCCTCATAAGCCCACATCACCCCCATCTCCCCTATTTCCCTCATTGCCCCCATTCCCACATTGCCAGCATTGCCCCCATTATCCCATTGCCCCCATTGTTTCCATTGCCTCTATTACCCACACTGCCCCCATTCCCCCATCTCCCCTCTTACCCCTATTGCCCCCCCCATTGCCAGCATTGCCTCCATTACCCCCATTACCTCTTTGCCCCCATTATCCCATTGCCCCCATTACCCTCATTACCCCATTGCTTCCATTGCCCCCATTACACCATTGCCCCCATTACCCCATTGCCCATTACCCTCATTGCCACATTACCCCCATTAAACCATTACCCCATTACTCCCATTGCCCCCATTACCCCCATTACACCATTGCTCCCATTACCCCATTGCCCCCATTACCCCCATTGCCCCCATCACCCCCATTACCCCATCACCCCACTGCCCCAGCCCCCCCCGGCCCGCTGCTACCAGTGAGGTAGTTGTAGCAGTCGCTGTAGCCCTCCCGGTACGGGTCGCACTTCTCCACGGCCAGGCTGCCGTCGCTGGTGGTGGTGGCGAAGATGGCGGCCCCATGGCGCACCAGGGCCACGCAGACGCTGGTGTCATTGCACGAGGCTGCGCAGTGCAGGGGGGTCCTGGGGGGGGAAGGGACGGAGCCATGGGAGACCTGAGCACATCCCTCTGCATCCATCCCATAACACACATCCACCCTATCCCATAACACACATCCCTCTGCATCCATCCCATAACACACATCCACCCCATCCCATAACACACATCCCTCTGAATCCATTCCATAATACACATCCATCCCATCCCATAACACACATCCGTCCCATCCCATAACACACATCCCTCTGCGTCCATCCCATAACACGCACCCATCTCATCCCATAACACACATCCCTCTGCATCCATCCCATAACACACATCCCTCTGCATCCATCCCATAACACACATCCATCCCATCCCATAACACACATCCAATCCCTTCCCATCCCATAACACACATCCCTCTGCATCCATCCCATAACACACATACATCCCATCCCATAACACACATCCAATCCCTTCCCATCCCATAACACACATCCCTCTGCATCCATCCCATAACACACATCCATCCCATCCCATAACACACATCCCTCTGCATCCATCCCATAACACACATCCATCCCATCCCATAACACACATCCAATCCCTTCCCATCCCATAACACACATCCCTCTGCATCCATCCCATAACACACATCCATCCCATCCCATAACACACATCCAATCCCTTCCCATCCCATAACACACATCCATCCATATCCCCATCCATCCCCATCCCATTCCCATCCCTCTGCGTCCCCATCCTATCCATCCACATCCTATCACATCCATCCTATCCCATCCCGTCCATCCTACCCCATTCCCATCCACCTACATCCCCATCCCACCCCCTGCCCATGCCCACCCCCATCCCATCCCCACCCCCTCCCCATCCCACCCGCAGCCGCTGAGGGCTCCAGCCCCGGTTCCCAGGGCGCGGGGGGTCGCTCCCTGCCCCGCCGCCCCTCACCAGCCGTGGCTGTCGGGGGAGTTGACGTTGGCTCCGCTGGCGATGAGGAACTCGACGATGCCGTAGTGGGCCCCGCAGATGGCGTTGTGCAGCGCCGTGATGCCCTCGTCGTTGGGCTGGCTCGGGTCGTTCAGCTGCGGCACCGCACAGCGCCCTGTGCCCCACGGCACCCGCACGGCACCCCCTGTGCCCCTCCCCTGTGGCCCATGGCACCCACACGGCGCCCCCACAGCACCCCTCTGCCCCACGGCACCCCCACAGAACCTTTGTGCCACACCCCAGAGCACCCCTGCGCCCCGGGGCCACCCTTGCGCCCCCTCTACCCCAGCACCACCCCCAGAGCACCCCCCCTGCATCCCAGTGCCACCCCCACAGCATCCCAGTGAACACCCATGTCCCCCAGAGCATCCCTGTACCCCAGGGCCACCCCCAGAGCATCATTCTGTCACCTCCATCACCCCACAGGTGCTCTCCCCATCATCCCCATCCTGCATCCCCTGGTCCCTCTCCCCGCATCCCCCTGTTCCTGCATCCCCTGGTCCCTCTCCCTGCATCCCCCGGTTCCTGTCCCCGCATCACCCGGTCCCTGCATCCCGGTCCCTGTTCCTGCATCCCTCCGGTCCCTCTCCCTGCATCCCCCGGTTCCTGTCCCCGCATCCCCCGGTCCCTGCATCCCTCCGGTCCCTGTCCCCGCATCCCCTGGTCCCTCTCCCTGCATCCCCCGGTTCCTGTCCCCTCATCACCCGGTCCCTGCATCCCCCTGGTCCCTCTCCCTGCATCCCCTGGTCCCTCTCCCTGCATCCCGCGGTCCCTGTCCCCGCATCCCCCGGTCCCTCTCCCCGCATCCCCCAGTCCCTGTCCCCGCATCCCCTGGTCCCTCTCCCTGCATCCCCCGGTCCCCGCATCCCGGTCCCGGCGCGGCCGCACCTCGGCCACCGCCTGCTGCACCACATCGAGCTCCCCGGTGAGCGCCGCGTCCAGCAGCAGCACGAGCGGGTTCAGCCGCACCCGCGCCCCGGGGCGCTTGCGGGGGGAGGCCGGGTCCCGCAGCGCCGAGCGCAGCTCCTGCCCCCCCCCGGCACCGGTAACGGCGTCAGCGGCCGCCGGGGGGCACCCAAGAGACAGCGGGGACCCCCCGGGGCACCCAAAGGACATCGGGGTCACCCAAGGTAACCGGTGCCATGGGGCACCAAGGGACAGCTGGGACCTCCCGGAGCACCCAAAGGACAGCAGGGTCCCCCCAGAGCACCCATTGCTATGGGGCACCCAAAGGACCCCAAGGTTCCCTCCAGGAGCACCCAAAGGACCCCGAAGTCCACCCCCCCGGGCACCCAAAGGACCCCAAGGTCCCCACCGCGGCACCCAAAGGACTCCAAGGCCCCCCACCCCGCGCACCCAAAGGACCCCAAGGCCCCCCGGGGCACCCAAAGGACCCCAATGTCCCCCCCGGGGCACCCAAAGGACCCCAAAGCCCCCCCCCGAAGCACCCAAAGGACCCCAAGGTCCCCCCGGGGCACCCAAAGGACCCCAAAGCCCCCCCCCGAAGCACCCAAAGGACCCCAAGGTCCCCCCGGGGCACCCAAAGGACCCCAAAGTCCCCCCCCGGAAGCACCCAAAGGACCCCAAGGTTCCCTCCAGGAGCACCCAAAGGACCCCAAGCCCCCCCCCCGAAGCACCCCAAGGCCCCCCCGTGGTGTCCCCGCTGCCCCCCCCCCCCCTCACCGGGGCGGGCGCGGGGCTGTCGGGGGGCGGCTCCGCGGGGGGGCTCTGGCGGCCTTCGCCGTGCGCGGGGGGCGCGGGTCCGGGCTCGGGGTCTCCAGGGGCGGGGGGGGGCCGGTGCAGGAGCCTCGTGATGAGCTCCTGGTACTGGCGGGCGCGGGGCGGCGGCCCCGGGCTCTGCTCCATGGACCCGCGGCGCTTCAGCGGCCGCGGCATCTCCGCGAGCGAGCGCGCCACGGCGCGGAACTCGGGGTCCCGCTGCGCCTCCGGGGGCAGCACCGGCTGCAGCCGCGTCGGGCTCAGCGGCCGCTGCAGGGCCTCGGGCTCCGGCGCCGACACCTCCGGGTCCAGCTCCGGGTCCGCCTCCGGCAGAGCCGGCTCCGACGGGAGCGGCCGGGACGGGGCCGCGGCTGAGGGGAAAAGGGGAGGGGGGAGCCCAAGGGATCCCCGGGGATGGAGACCACGGAGCCAGGGATGGAGCCCCCGGACCCCTCCTGTGGACCCCGGACCCCTCCTGTGCCCCCCAGAGCCCAGGGATGGAGCCCCCGGACCCCTCCTGTGGACCCTGGACCCCAGGGATGGAGCCCCCGAAGCCCAGGGATGAAGACAAGACCCTGGAAGCCTCCTGCGGAGCCCAGGGATGGAGCCCCCAGAACCCTCCTGTGTCCCCTGGACCCCAGGGATGGAGACCCCGGAGCCCTCCTGTGGACCCCGGACCCCAGGGATGGAGCCCCCAGAAACCTCCTGTGTCCCCTGGACCCCAGGGATGGAGCCCCCGGAGCCCAGGGATGAAGACCCTGGAACCCTCCTGTGGAGCCCAGGGATGGAGACCCCGGAAACCAGGGATGGAGACCCCGGAAACCAGGGATGGAGACCCTGAACCCCAGGGGTGGCAACCCCGGATCCCAGGGATGGAGCCCCCGGATCCCAGGGATGGAGACCCCGGAACCCTCCTGTGGACCCCAGACCCCAGGGACAGAGCCCCCGGAACCCTCCTGTGTCCCCTGGATCCCAGTGCTGCAGCCCCGAACCCTTCTGTGCCCCCCCAAACCCCTCCTGTGCCCCCCAGTGCTGCAGCCCCCCCCCCCCCATCCCAGACCTCACCTTCCCCGGGGGGCAGCGCAGGTCCCTGGGGCTGCTTCTGCGGTGCCCTCGCCGCGGAGGGGGGGGGTCCCAGGGGCAGCGCCCGGGGCCCGCCCCCCCCCTGCTCCCAGAACGCGTTTTGGAGCTTGAAGATCATCGAGAGCGGCAGCGGCTTCTGGCGGGGGGGGCGCGGCGCGGCGGGGGGGGGCACCGGGATGCGGGACACGGGCCAGGCCCGCGGCAGGGACCCGGCCCCCCCGCGCCGGAACGGCCCCTCCGGGCCCCGCCGCTCCCCCGGGGGCAGCTTGAAGTTGCGGGGCAGGGTGGAGCTGTGCGGGCCGTAGGCGGCGTCCTGCGGGGCACGGCGTGAGCGCGGAACGGGACCCCCCTGGAACCGGGCCCTGCGCCCGTCACCCGGCATCGGGGCTGCGGGACCCCCATAACCGGGCCCTGCACCCATCACCGGGCACTGGGATGCAGGACCCCCATAACCGGGCCCTGCGCCCATCACCGGGCACTGGGATGCAGGACCCCCCATAACCGGGCCCTGCGCCCATCACCGGGCACTGGGATGCAGGACCCCCATAACCGGCCCCTGCGCCCATCACCGGGCACTGGGATGCAGGACCCCCATAACCGGGCCCTGCGCCCATCACCGGGCACTGGGATGCAGGACCCCCATAACCGGCCCCTGCGCCCATCACCGGGCACTGGGATGCAGGACCCCCATAACCGGGCCCTGCGCCCATCACCGGGCACTGGGATGCAGGACCCCCATAACCGGCCCCTGCGCCCATCACCGGGCACTGGGATGCAGGACCCCCATAACCGGCCCCTGCGCCCATCACCGGGCACTGGGATGCAGGACCCCCATAACCGGCCCCTGCGCCCATCACCGGGCACTGGGATGCAGGACCCCCATAACCGGGCCCTGCGCCCATCACCGGGCACTGGGATGCAGGACCCCCATAACTGGCCTCTGCGCCCATCACCGGGCACTGGGATGCAGGACCCCCATAACCGGCCCCTGCGCCCATCACCGGGCACTGGGATGCGGGACCCCTCCGGAACCGGGCCCTGCGCCTGTCACCGGGCATCAGGGCTGTGGGACCCCCATAACTGGCCCCTGTGCCCATCACCCAGCACTGGGATGTGGGACCCCCCCCGGAACCGGGCCCTGGGATGCGGGACCCCCCCTGGAACCGGGCCCAGCACCCATCACCAGGCACTGGGGCTGTGGGACCCCCTCTGGACCCAGCCCCTGTGCCCGTCACTGGGCACTGGGATGCGGGACCCCCATAACCGGCCCCTGTGCCCATCACCAGGTACTGGGATGTGGGACCCCCCCGGACCCAGCCCCTGCACCCATCACCCAGCATTGGGATGCGGGGACCCCACAACCAGCCCCTGCGCCCATCACCCGGCACTGGGGCTGTGAGACCCCCATAACCATCCCCTGTGGCCATCACCAGGTACTGGGATGTGGGACCCCCCCACAAGCTCTCACCTTGCCACCCCCAGCCCCATCCAGGCTCGACTCCCTCCATGGTGACAGCATCAGCCCCAGTGATGGGGAGGGACCTAAAGGGGGGGGACACAAACAAAGGGGTCAGGGGCACCCCAACACCCCCCCCCAGGGCACCCCAAAACGGCTCTGGAGCCCCCCCCCCCCCCCATTGCTCACGGTCAAACCCCCCCCCGCTGGGGGGCTTCTTCTCATAGACCAGGTCCAGGTCGGACTCATTCCAGCTCTTCTGCGGGCGCCGCTTGAGCGCGGAGTCATCTGGGGGGGGGCACGGAGCTGAGGGACCCCCCCGTGGCACAGGGACCCCCCCCATGGCACCCAGAGTGGGTATGGGGGGGGCAGCCATGGGGATGGGGACACCCAAGGATGGATGGGGGCACCCACGGGGATAGGGACACAGAGATGGGGACACCCAAGGATGGGAACGGGACAGGGACACCCATGGGGATGGGGATAGGGCCACCGATGGATGGAGTGGGACGGGGACACCCATGGGGATGGGGACACCCACAAATGGGATTGGGGCATCCATGGACGGGAATGGGATGGGGACACCCACGGATGGATTAGGGACACCCATGGGGATGGGGACACCTATGGATGGACTGGGGACACCCATGGGGATGGGAATGGGATGGGGACACCTATGGATGGACTGGGAACACCTATGAAAGGGATTGGGGCACCCATGGATGGGAATGGGATGGGGGCACCCATGGGGATGGGGACACCCACGGATGCACTGGGGGTGCCTTAGGATGGATGGGGGACACCCCGGGACTGGAGCCCCCCATGGGATCATCACCGCCCCCCCCCCATGCCCAGCCCAGGACTGCCCCCCCCCCTCCCCTTGCCCCCCCGCCGCCCTCACCCTGTGCCCGGAAGGCCGCGGCCCCCCCCGCTGATGGATGGGTAGAGCCCGTGCATCTCATAGGGGGGCGGTGCAAGGGGTCGGGGCCCCCCCCCCATTCCCAGCAGCTCATAGGGGCGGAGGGGGGGGCGCGGGGACGAGGCTCGGCCCCCCGCGGGCACCGCCAGCAGCTTGGGCCTAGGGGAAGGGGCCCGATCCTCGCCCGGCAGGAAATGGGGGGCCCGGGGGGAGCCGGGGGGGCCCAGCGCGTCCCCCGCCCCCTCGGGGGTCTCCAGGCTCCTGCGCGCCAGGGGGGAGCGGCTCCGGCCGGGAATGTCCTGGGATGGGGACGGGAACAGAGCGGGAGAGGGGGTGTCCCCCCCTGCTGCCACCGCAATTCCCCCTCCAATCCCTGCCACCCAATCCCCATCCCAACAATCCCCATCCCAACAACTCCCACCCCCAACTCCCATCCCAACAATTCCCACCCCCAATTCCCATCCCAACAATTTCCATGCCCCGATTCCCACCCCCCAATTCCCACCCCCCAATTCCCAACAATTCCCCCCCCCAGGTCCCCCCCATTCCTACCCTGGGGGGGGGCCCGGGCCCGTCGCTCCAGAGGGACTCGAGCTGCCGGGACAGCTCATCCACCTTGGCCACGGCCGTGTCCAGCTCCACCTGCTTCAGGTCCATGTGCTGCATGGCCAGCGCTGGGGGGGGGCACATGTGGGGCGGGGGGGGGGGGGGTCAGCCTGCACCCCATAGCGTGCCCCATAGCACCCTTTGGGTGCCCCCACTCACACTGGAAGGTGAGGTCCAGCAGGTCCTGAGCGCTCTGCAGCCGCTCGCTCGCCATGGCGATACCTGCAGGGGGGATTGGGGATGTCGTGATAATTGGGACACACACACACACACAGAGGACCCCCCCCCACCGCTGAGCCCCAATCCCTTGGGAACGCCGGAGCGGGATGTGCCGGGGCCCGTTCTCCGCATTAGCATAATTAGCAGTAATTAACGCATCGCAAGGAGCCGGCGCCGCCCCCCCCCCGGGCATGGCGCTGATTTGAGGGGGGGGACCCCCCTTTTACATTGGGGTCACCCTATGGAGGGGCCCCCATAGAATAGGGACCCCCGCACCCATGGGTGCCCCATGGCCAAGGGGGGGTGGGGGTCAATGGGTGTCAAGGGGCGGTTTTGGGGTGCCCCCCCCCCCCCCCGCCGCGGCCCCCACCCAGCCGGCTCCGCCCGGTTCTCGCCCCCGGGGACACCGGACGAGCCGCGGCTCGCCCGGGCCGGGCGGGGAGAGGGGGGGTGGACGGGAAAGGAACCGCCCCCCCCCCCGCCCCGGCGCCCGAAAACAGAGCCCAGAGACCCCAAAACTGAGCGATATGACCCCAAAACTGAGCCAAACGACACCAAACTGAGCGAAATAATCCCAAAACTGAGCGAAATGACCCCGAAACTGAGCCCAGATACCCCAAAACTGAAATGATCCCAAAACTGAGCCAAACGACCCCAAAACTGAGCGAAATGACCCCAAAACTGAGCCAAATGATCCCAAACTGAGTGAAATGACCCCAAAACTGAGCCCAGAGACCCCAAAACTGAAATGACCCCAAACCTGAGCCCAGAGACCCCAAACTGAGTGAAATGACCCCAAAACTGAGCTGAGACCCCAAAACTGAAACGACCCCAAACTGAGTGAAATGACCCCAAAACTGAGCCAAATGACCCCAAACTGAGTGAAATGACCCCAAAACTGAGCCCAGAGACCCAAACCTGAGAGAAATGACCCCAAAACTGAGCCAAATGACCCCAAACTGAGTGAAATGATCCCAAAACTGAGCTGAGACCCCAAAACTGAAATGACCCCAAAACTGAGCCAAATGACCCAAAACAGAGCCAAATGACCCAAAACTGAGCTCAGAGCCCCAAAACTGAGCCAAATGCCCCCAAAATGAGTCTAGATCCCCCCAAACTGAGTCCAGAGACCCCAAAACTGAGCCCCGAGCTCCAAAACTGAGCCAAATGCCCGAAACCCGAGATCAGAGCCCCCAAAACCGGACCTGGGAACCCCAAAACTGAGCCCTGAGCCCCCAACCGGACCCCAGCACCCCGAAACTGACCCCCGCCCCCCAAACCGGACTTGGGCACCCCAAAACAGAGCCGGCACCGCGGGGAGCCCCGTCTGCACCCCAGTACCCCGAAACTGACCCCGGCACCCTAAAACTGACCCCAGCACCCTAAAACTGACCCCAGCACCCCCAAACCAGATCCCAGCACCCCGAAACCGACCTCGGCACCCTAAAACTGACCCCAGCACCCCCAAACCAGACCCCAGCACCCCGAAACTGACCCCGGCACCTCAGTGTGTGACCTTAGCACCCCGAAACTGACCCCAGGGCCCCGAAACAGAGCCCAGCACCCTAAAACCGGACCCCAGCACCCCGAAACTGAGCCCAGCACCCCGAAACAGAGCGGGGCACCTCAGGGCGCGACCTTAGCACCCCGAAACTGACTCCGGCACCCTAAAACTGACCCCTGCATGCCAAACAGGACCTCAGCCCCCCGAAACTGACCCCAGCACCTCAGGGTGCGACCTTAGCACCCCGAAACTGACTCCGGCACCCCATGGTGCCCCTCCGCACCTGAACCCGACCCGGGGCACCCAAAGGTGCTCCTGCACCCCCCAGCACCCCAAAACAGAGCCCAGCACTCCATGGTGTCCCCCTCAGCACCCAAAGCGGACCAGGGGCTCCCAAAGGTGCCCCGGTACCCCCCAGCAGCCCAAAACAGAGCCCAGCACCCAATGGTGCCCCCCCCAGCACCCGAACCCGAACCGGGGCACCCAAAGGTGCCCCCGCACCCGAACCGGACCCTGGGCACCCAAAGGTGCCCCCATACACCCCAGTACCCCAAAACAGAGCCCAGCACCCCATGGTGCACCACCCCAGCACCCGAACCGGACCCGGGGCACCCAAAGGTGCTCCCGCACCCCCCAGCACCCCAAAACAGAGCCCAGCACCCAAGGGTGCCCCCCCCAGCACCCGAACCGGACCCGGGGCACCCAAAGGTGCTCCCGCACCCCCCAACACCCCAAAACAGAGCCCAGCACCCAAGAGTGCCCCCCCCAGCACCCGAACCGGACCCGGGGCACCCAAAGGTGCTCCCGCACCCCCCAACACCCCAAAACAGAGCCCAGCACCCAAGAGTGCCCCCCCCAGCACCCGAACCGGACCCGGGGCACCCAAAGGTGCTCCCGCACCCCCCAACACCCCAAAACAGAGCCCAGCACACCATGGTGCCCCCCCCCGCACCCGAACCGGACCCGGGGCACCCAAAGGTGCCCCCGTACCACCCCCCCGCACCCCGTTTCCCACCTGGGGGTCGGTGCCGGAGCCGGAGCCGCGCCCGCGTCCCCTCCGCCCAATTCCAGAGCTCTGGATCACGCGGGGGAGGCGCGGAGCGGGGGGGGCCGCGCCCTGCGCCCCAGGGTGCGAGGGGGGGCGGCTCCCTCGGGAGCGGGGCGGGGGTACCTGTGCCTTTAAACGCGGCCGCCAGCGCCCAGGCCACGCCCACAGTGGGCAGGGCTACGGTGTGGCCACGCCCCCTCCCCTCCTGGCGGAGCGTACCAAGGACCCCAAGGGGAAGGGGGGAAAGGGGCGGGGCCGCGCTGGGTGGGCGCGTCCGGAAAGGGGCGGGGCTACGCGGGGCGAGAGGCGCACATGGAGGGTGAGTGGGGGGGGCCGCGGGGGCAAATGGAGACATGGGGGGGGCCCATAGAGACGGGGGGGGCACGGGGGATATGGGATGGTCCCATAGGGACATGGCGGGCACAGGAGGATATGGGGGGGGGCCATAGAGACATGGGGGGCACAAGAGGATATAGGGGGTCCCATAGGGACATGGGGGGGCCCATAGAGACATGGGGGGCACAGGGGGATATGGGGGGGCCCATAGGGACATGGGGGGGGCACAGGGCAAAAGGAGGTACCTATACAGATGGGGGAGGACAGAGGGGATATGGGGGGGTCCCATAGGGACATGGGGGGGGCATAGGGGATATGGGGGTGCCATAGGCACATGAGGGGGGCACAAGGGACATGAGGGTGTCCCATGCCCTAAGTGCCCCCCCTGTCCCTCCCCAGGCCCGCTGCGGTTCCAGTGCCCCCCCGAGTTCGAGGCCGCGCCCCCCCCGGGCCCCTCCTTGGCCGGTGCCGCCTCCGAGCTGTGGCTGATCCGGGCCCCCCCCGACTTCCACCCGGAGAGGTCAGAGCGGGGGGGGGGGGGCACAGAGGATTGGGGTGCATGGGGGGGCACAGAGCATTGGGGTGCGTGGGGGGGCACACACAGCATTGGGTGCATGGGGGGGCACAGAGCATTGGGGTGCGTGGGGGGGCACACACAGCATTGGGGTGCATGGGGGGTCACAGAGCATTGGGGTGCATGGGGGGGCACACACAGCATTGGGGTGCATGGGGGGGCACAGAGCATTGGGGTACGTGGGGGGGCACACACAGCATTGGGGTGCATGGGGGGTCACAGAGCATTGGGGTGCATGGGGGGGCACAGAGCATTGGGGGGCATGGGGGGCACAGAGCATTGGGGGGCATGGGGGGGCACACACAGCATTGGGTGCATGGGGGGGCACAGAGCATTGGGGTGCATGGGGGGGCACACACAGCATTGGGTGCATGGGGGGGCACAGAGCATTGGGGGGCATGGGGGGGCACAGCATTGGGGGGCACAGAACATTGGGGTGCATGGGGGGAGTGACAGCGCTATGGGGGGGGGGGGGTGCAGCAGCGCCATTGCCCCCCCCCCTCACATCCTTGCCCCCCCCAGCCTGGAGGGATGCTCGGTGCCCCTGGACCACTCCGTGCAGCTCCAGCCCCTCCCGCACGGGAGCGCTGCTGAGGACAACGGCGCCCATTGCCTCTATGGGGCGCGGGGGGCGCCGGGGGGGGCCGGGGGCCTCCTCCTCCTGTCCCCGATGGCCCCAAGCGGCGCCTTGGGCTGTGCCCCCCCCCTGCGCGGGGTCCTCTCCATCACCTGCGGCTTCGGGCCCCCCCCGGAGCCCCCCCCCACCAGGAGGAAGAAGAAGAAGAGGAAGAAGGGAGGCGATGGAGGAGCCCCCCGAGGGGCGCCCCCAGGTGGGCAGGAGGGGGAGCACAAGGAGGAGGCTATGGGGTGACCCCCATAGTCCCCATTGCTCCCCATTACCCCATGGCCCCCACTGTGATGCCATTCCATGGATAAAACCCATTTTATTATGGATCAGGATCGGGGCTCACTTGGGGGTCTGCAGGAAGGGTTCGTGCAGGACATCAAAGAGGCGCTTGGCCTATGGGGGGGATATGGGGGGGGGCATGAGGGGACAATGGGGGGCACCGTATGTGTCCCCCCCCCCTCCAGCCCCCATCTCACCTTTTGGGGCCCCACACCAGGACAAAGGGATAAATCCTCCTTGGTGGCGGCCACCAGGGCTGCGAGTGACTGGGGGGGGGCACGTGGGGGGGGTCAGGGCTGTGCCCCCAGCCCCACTGTGCCCCATAGCAGGGGGGTCAGGACTCACCCCAAAGGTGCTGAGCAGGCTCAGGGCGTCCGTCCTGTTCACTGCCCTGATGCTGGTCAAGCAGTCGCTCATCTGTGGGGCAACAGGACCCACACATAGGGGGTGAGGGGACCCCCATAGTGGGACCCCCACATTGGGATCAATGGGACCCCCACATTGGGATGAATGGAACCCCCATTGGGATGAATGGATCCCCCCATTGGGATGAATGGAACCCCCCACTGGGATCAATGGGATCCCCCACTGGGATCAATGGGCCCGGGGCCCCGGCCTCACCCTGGGCAGGAAGCCCTGGTCCAGGCGCTCCCGCAGCAGATCCGGGGGCTTCTGCTCGAAGGCTTTGTAGGTCTCCAGGTACCGGGCGGCCTCCTCGGGGCTGGGGGCACAGAGCGGGGAGTCCCATAGGGGCCAATGGGGTCCCCATGGGTGACAATGGGGTGTCCATAGGTGACAATGGGGTGTGCATAGGCGACAGTGGGGTCCTATGGGTGACAGTGGGGTACCCCCCCATAGGTGACAGTGGGGTCTGCCACAGGTGAAAATGGGGTCCCCATGGGTGACAATAGGGTGTCCATAGGTGACAGTGAGGTGTCCCCCCCATAGGTGACAATGGGGTGTCCATAGGTGACAGTGAGGTGTCCCCCCCATAGGTGACAATGGGGTGTCCATAGGTGACAATGGGATGTCCATAGGTGACAGTGAGGTAGGTCCCCCATAGGTGACAGTGGGGTGTCCATAGGTGACAGTGGGGTCCCCCCTGGTACCTCCAGGCCAGCAGGAGGGTGCAGTCACTCAGGACACAAATCTTGGCCAGGTCCTTCAGTGCTCGCTGGGGATCCTTCTGTGGCCATAGAGAGAGATGGGATGCATGGGATAAGGATGCATGGGATAAGGGATGCATGGGATAAAGGGTACATGGCATAAGGGATGCATGGGATAAGGATCCATGGGATAAAGGGTACATGGGATAAGGATGCATGGGATAAGGATGCATTGGATAAAGGGTACATGGGATAAGGGATACAGGGGATAAAGGGTACATGGGAAAAGGGGTATATGGGATAAGGGATATATGGGATAAGGGGTACATGGGGTAAGGGATACATGGGATAAAGGGTACAGGGGATAAGGGGTACATGAGATAAGGGATGCATGGGATAAGGAATACATGGGATAAGGGATGCATGGGATAAAGGGTGCATGGGATAAGGGGTACATGAGATAAGGGATACATGGGATAAGGGATGCATGGGATAAGGGGTACATGGGATAAGGGGTACATGGGATAAGGGGTACATGGGATAAGGGATGCATGGGATAAGGGGTACATGGGATAAGGGGTACATGGGATAAGGGGTACATGGGATAAGGGATGCATGGGATAAGGGGTACATGGGATAAGGGATGCATGGGATAAGGGGTACATGGGATAAGGGGTACATGGGATAAGGGATGCATGGGATAAGGGGTACATGGGATAAGGGGAGATGGGATAAGGGATGCATGGGATAAGGGATGCATGGGATAAGGGGTACATGGGATAAGGGGTACATGGGATAAGGGGTACATGAGATAAGGGATACATGGGATAAGGGATGCATGGGATAAAGAGTACATAGGATAAGTGGTACATGGGATAAGGGATGCATGGGATAAGGGGTACATGGGATAAGGGGTACATGGGATAAGGGGTACATGGGATAAGGGATGCATGGGATAAGGGGTACATGGGATAAGGGGTACATGGGATAAGGGGTACATGGGATAAGGGATGCATGGGATAAGGGGTACATGGGATAAGGGATGCATGGGATAAGGGGTACATGGGATAAGGGGTACATGGGATAAGGGATGCATGGGATAAGGGGTACATGGGATAAGGGGTACATGGGATAAGGGATGCATGGGATAAGGGGTACATGGGATAAGGGGTACATGGGATAAGGGGTACATGGGATAAGGATTGCATGGGATAAGGGGTACATGGGATAAGGGGAGATGGGATAAGGGATGCATGGGATAAGGGATGCATGGGATAAGGGGTACATGGGATAAGGGGTACATGGGATAAGGGATGCATGGGATAAGGGGTACATGGGATAAGGGGAGATGGGATAAGGGATGCATGGGATAAGGGATGCATGGGATAAGGGGTACATGGGATAAGGGGTACATGGGATAAGGGGTACATGAGATAAGGGATACATGGGATAAGGGATGCATGGGATAAAGAGTACATAGGATAAGTGGTACATGGGATAAGGGATGCAGGGATGCATGGGATAAGGGCTGCATGGGATAAGGTGTACATGGGATAAGGGATGCATGGGATAAGGGGTACATGGGATAAGGGGTACATGGGATAAGGGATGCATGGGATAAGGGGTACATGGGATAAGGGGTACATGGGATAAGGGATGCATGGGATAAGGGGTACATGGGATAAGGGATGCATGGGATAAGGGGTACATGGGATAAGGGGTACATGGGATAAGGGGTACATGGGATAAGGGAGGCATGGGATAAGGGGTACATGGGATAAGGGGTACATGGGATAAGGGATGCATGGGATAAGGGGTACATGGGATAAGGGATGCATGGGATAAGGGGTACATGGGATAAGGGATGCATGGGATAAGGGGTACATGGGATAAGGGGTACATGGGATAAGGGATGCATGGGATAAGGGGTACATGGGATAAGGGATGCATGGGATAAGGGGTACATGGGATAAGGGGTACATGGGATAAGGGATGCATGGGATAAGGGGTACATGGGATAAGGGATGCATGGGATAAGGGGTACATGGGATAAGGGGTACATGGGATAAGGGATGCATGGGATAAGGGGTACATGGGATAAGGGATGCATGGGATAAGGGGTACATGGGATAAGGGGTACATGGGATGCTGGGATCCCGGGATGAGGCTGTCGGGCTCTCACCACGTCCACCTGCAGCAGCAGCACCCGCAGCACAAAGCCCCGGCCCAGCTCCCGCAGGCGCTGATGGATGTAGTCGGGGTGAAGGTGGTGGTAGCGCAGGCTGAGGCAACCCAGAGATACCCATTGGTACCCACTGGTACCCGATCATACCCACTGACACCCATTGGCACCCACTGATACCCACTGACACCCACTGATACCCATTGACAGCCATCAGCACACATTAACACCCATTGATACCCATTGACTCCCAGGGGACACCCACTGGCAATCCCCACTGATACTCATGGGCACCCATGGGACACCCATAGGACACCCACTGACACCCATTAGACATCCATGGCACACCCCTGGCACACCCACTGACACCCATGGGACACCCATTGACACCCATGGGATGCCCATTGGCACCCACTGATATCCATTGACACCCTCTGATACCCATTGACACCTATGGGACACCCATTGGACACCCATGGGACACTGATTGACACCCAGGGGATACCCATTGACACTCATATGACACCCATTGACACCCATTAGACATCCATGGCACACCCATTAACACCCATTGACACCCACGGGACACCCATGGCACACCCCTTGACACCCACTGGCTCCCATGGGACACTAATAGAACACCCACTGACACCCATAAGACACCCACTGATACCCATTAGCACCCATTGACACCCACAGGATGCCCATTAACACCGATTGACACCCACTGGCACCCATGGGACACCCATAGCACACCCATTGACACCTATAGGACACCCACTGACACCCATTAGACATCCATGGCACACCCATGGGACATGCATTGACATCCATGGGACACCCATTGGTCACCCAGAGGACACCCCTGGCACACCCACTGACACCCATGGGACACCCATTGACACCCATGGGATGCCCATTGGCACCCACTGATACCCACTGACACCTATGGGACACCCATTGGACACCCATGGGACACCGATTGACACCCAGGGGATACCCATTGACACTCATATGACACCCATTGACACCCATTAGACATCCATTAGACATTCATGGCACACCCATTAACACCCCTTGACACCCACTGGCACCCATGGGACACTCATAGAACACCCACTGACACCCATAAGACACCCACTGATACCCATTAGCACCCATAGGACACCCATTGACACTCACAGGATGCCCATTAACACCGATTGACACCCACTGGCACCCATGGGACACCCATAGCACACCCATTGACACCCACTGACACCCATAGGACACCCAGTGACACCCACTGTCACCCATGGGACACCCACAGGACACCCATTGACACCCACTGTCACCCATGGGACACCCACAGGACACCCATAGGACACCCATTGACACCCACTGGCACCCATGGGACACCCATAGCACACCCATTGACACCCACTGACACCCATAGGACACCCAGTGACACCCACTGTCACCCATGGGACACCCACAGGACACCCATTGACACCCACTGGCACCCATGGGACACCCACAGGACACCCATTGACACCCACTGGCACCCATGGGACACCCACAGGACACCCATTGACACCCATAGGACACCCATTGACACCCACTGTCACCCATGGGACACCCACAGGACACCCATAGGACACCCATTGACACCCACTGGCACCCATGGGACACCCACAGGACACCCATTGACACCCCCTGACCCCCGTCACCTGAGGAAGAGGGCGCAGGAGCTCTGTCCCAGGACGTAGTCGGCGACGACGTCCCCGTACTCCCATGGGACGTTCCGGATGAAGCGCAGCACCGGGTTCCCGCGCTGGGGGGGGGCAGTGGTTGGGGGTCCCCAAGTGCCCCCCTTGCCCCACAGCAGCAGGGACAGACACCCCCCCACCCCCACCCACCATGGCACCAGGCTCACCCCCATGGGCTTCGGGGAGGGATCCTGGCCCCAGCCAATGGGAGGAGGTGGCTGGGGGGATTTCAGCCAATGGGAGGAGGCAAGTGGGTGGGTGTCAGCTCCCAGCCAACAGGAGGAAGAGTCTGGAGGATGCCAGCCAATGGGAGAGGAAGCTCTGGGGGGACCCCATATCCCAGCCAGTGGGAAGGCAGCTCAAGGTAGATCCCAGCCAATGGGAAGGGGAACTGTGGAGGCTCCCAGCCAATAGAGGGCAGGTCTGGGGTATCCAGCCAATGGGAGGGCAGCTCTGTGTAGATCCCAGCCAATGGGAAGGCAGCTGCAGCAGCTCCCAGCCAATGGGAGGGCAGCTCAGTGTAGATCCTAGCCAATGGGAGGGCAGCTCTAGGTAGATCCCAGCCAATGGGAGGGCAGGTCTGGGGGATCCAGCCAATGGGAGGGCAGACTGAGGGCTCTCAGCCAATGGGAGGGCAGCTCTGGGGCTCACCTGCCGCGGGCTGACCATGATGCTGCTGCTCCGGGGCCGGGACAGGGCTGGGGGGGGGACGGCCCCAGGGATCCCCCCCCCCAGTGCTGCCCCCCCTGGGTCCGGATCCTGCTCTGGTTCCTGCTCCTTGGGATCCGGTGGCACCGACGGGATCTGACGGGGGGAGGGTCAGCTCCAGACACCCCCACGATCCCCATTATCCTTTGATCCCCATTATCCCTCGCTCCTGGTGTCCCGTTATCCTGGTATCCCCATTATCTTGGTATCCCATTATCCCTCTCTCTTGCTCTCCTGATGTTCACTATCCTGGTATCCCCATTATCATGCTCTCCTGGTATTCCCAGTATCCTGGTACTCCCATTATCTCGGTACCCCGTTATCCCACTGTTTGTTATCCCATTATCCTTCTCTCCTGATGTCCTGCTCTCTTGGCATCCCATTATCCCTCTTTTGCTCTTCTGGTATCCAGTGTCCTGGTATCCCTTTATCCCCCTCCCCATTTCCCATTATCCCACTCTCCCAATTGTCCTCGTATCCCTGTTATCCCTCTCTCCCGCTCCTCAGCATCCTCCTATCCCGGTACATGGCCACAACCCCGACGTTTTCCAGACCTATCCCAATGATTCCCCCCCGTTCAAATCCCGGTTTTCCCTCCTGGATCCGGCTCTTCCCGGGTCTCCATTGCCTCGGGCTCTCGGGCCTGCCCCCCCCCCCCCCGTGTCCCGGTACCGGGGGCTCGCCGGGACCCTCCTTCCGCACCGCGGCCGCGTCCTCAGCCGCCGCCATCACCGCGGGGACGGCGCACAGCGATTGGCTACGGCGCTGCCGAGGCCCGCGCTGATTGGCTGGGTTAAAGGGCTGGGATATACCCCCTCCCCGGCGAGCTTTTCCCGCCACGGGGGCGTGAGCAACTCAGGCGCCGGACGCAGTGATTGGCTGAGGCGCTCTCAATCAGCGCGCACGAGCACGGTGATTGGCTGGGATAAAGCGCGGGGAAACGCCCCCTCCGTGGCGCGCTTCGGCCGCGTGGGGAGCACGGACACGCGGGCGGCACATGACGGGAGGCACGGACCCCTCCTCGTCATCCCCTCCCTGTCGCGATAGCTGTGACAGGGACACACCAGGTCCCCCCCGTGCCCCCCTGCTCCCACCCCAACGTACCCCAAAGCCTGGGCAGAGAGGCCCTAAAATTGAGGGACCCCCCCCCCCCGGAACCCCTGCAGTTGGGGGGGGGTCAGATTTGAGGCGGGGGGGCCACTGTTGGGGTTCAATCAGCTCTTTATGGACGTGGCGACACCTCGGTGACACTGTCCTACACACCGGCACAATGGGATGGAGCACAAGGGAACGTGACACACGGAGAAGGGGGGGCCACACGGGCTGCCCCCCCCTCCCCCGAACCCCCCAACTCCCAAAAAAGGGGGGGACCCACCCAAACCGGCCGCTCTTCCTCCCCCCCACTTCCCCTCCATGGGGTGCCCCATCGGGGGCTGGTAAAAACCGAGCATGGTGGGGGGGGGTTAATCCTTCTTCTTGTCCTCTGGAGGTTTGGGGGCCCCCGGCGGGGGGGGCAGCACTGTGGGGGGGGTGCTGGGGTGGGGGGGCGGGGGGGTGACCGTGTCCTCCCCACTGAGCCCAAATTCATTGACGCGGGTCAGGTCCACGCGGTAGATCCAGCGCTGGTACAGGTAAATGAAGAACACCACGTCTGGGGGGGGGGAACAGGGGTCAGGGGGTACAGGCAGGGACCCCCAGGACCCCATAAGCAGCAGGAGGAATCCCCCAGACCCCATAAAGGAACAGGATGGACACCCTGGACCCCATAAGCAGCAGGAGGGGCCCCCCAGACCCCATAAGCACCAGAAGGGACCCTCCAGGACCCCGTAAGGAGGAAGACGGACCCCCCTACCAGGACCCCATAAGAAGCAGGAGGGACTCCTCACAACCCCATAAGCAGCAGGAGGGACCCCTCAGGACCCCATAAGAAGCAGGAGGGACCCCTCAGGACCCCATAAGAAGCAGGAGGGACCCCTCAGGACCCCATAAGAAGCAGGAGGGACTCCTCACAACCCCGTAAGCACCAGAAGGGACCCTCCAGGATCCCACAAGGAACACGAGGGACCGCCCCCCCAGGACCCCATAAGCAGCAAGAGGGACCCCTCAGGACCCCATAAGAAGCAGGACAGACCCCCCCGGACCCCATAAGCAGCAGGAGGGATCCCCCAGGACCCTATAAAGGAAGGGGAGGGACCCCATAGGCAGCCATAGGGCCCCCCCATGCCCCCCCCGCCCGTACCATCCCGCAGGCAGCCTATCCTGTACATCATGGGCATCTTGATGAC
>NW_027069166.1:0-127117 GCF_037157495.1 Lathamus discolor
TTTAAATTGGGATAGAAATGGTGAAAAATGGCTTAAAATGCGTTAGGAGTGAGCAAAAATGGGTTAGATATAGCCGAAAACGGTTTAGATCGTGTGAGAAACAGGCAAAAAATGAGTTAGAAAAGAACTAAAAATGGCTTAAAACGGGTTGAGAGCGAGAAAACATCGTGTAGAAAGAGGCAAAAATGGCTTTAAAAGGGTTAGAGATGTGCAAAAATGGGTTAGAAATGGCAAAAAATGGCTTAAAAGGGCTTATAGATGTGCCAAAAATGGTTGGAAATGGCCAAAAATGCTTTAAAGCAGGTTAGAGATGTGTAAAAGTGGGTTAGAAATGGCCAAAAATGGATTAAAGCGGGTAATAATCGGGAGAAACTGAGTTAGAAACAGAAAAAAAAAAAAAGCTTAATAAGAGTTGAAGGAGGGCAAAAATGGTTAAGGTATAGCCAAAAAAGGCTTAAAAAGGGTAAGAGATATGCAAAAACTGGGATAGAAATGGCCAAAAAGGCTTTAAAGCAGGTTAGAGATGTGCAAAAACTGGTCAGAAATGGCCAAAAATGGATTAAAGCGGGAGAGAAATGGGAAAAACTGCATTAGAAACAGAAAAAAAGCATAAAAAGTTTTGAATGAGGGAAAAAATGGTGAAGATATAGCCCAAAAAGGCTTAAATAGGATTAGAGATGTGCAAAAATGGGATAGAAATGGCCAAAAACTCTTTAAAATGTGTTAGAAATGGAGAAAAATGGGTTAGAAATGGATAAAAAATGGATAAGAAATGGCCAAAAGTAGCTTAAAAGGGGTTAGAGATGTGCAAAAATGAGTTAGAAATGGCCAAGAATGGCATAAAACAGGTTAAGAATGGCCAAAATTGGGTTAGAAATGGCCAAAAAGGCTTTAAAGCAGGTAAGAGATGTGTAAAAAAAAAATAAATAAAATGGTTAGAAGTGGCAAAAAATGGATTAAAGATGGTGAGAAATGCAGAAAACTGGGTTAGAAACAGAAAAAAAAATAGCATAAACCGTGTTGAAAGTGGGGAGAAATGGTTTAGAAAGAACCAAAAATGGCTTTAAAAGGGTTAGAGATTTGCAAAAATGGGATAGAAATGGCCAAAAATGATTTAAAACGGGTTAGAAATGGACAAAAATTGGATTAGAAATGGCCAAAACCGGTTTAAAAAGGGTTAGAGGTAAGCAGAGATGAGTGAGAAATAGCCAAAACCAGCTTAAAAAAGGTTAGAGATTTGCAAAAATGGGTCAGAAATGACCAAAGCTGGCTTAAAATGGGTTAGAAACGGCCAAAAAAGCTTTAAAGCGGGTTAGAGATGTGCAAAAACGGGTTAGAAATGGCCTAAGTTGGCCAAAAGCGGGTTAGAAATGGCCAAAAAGGCTTTAAAGCAGGTTAGAGATGTGTGTGCAATGGTTAGAAATGGCAAAAATGGGTTAAAGCAGGTAAGAAATGGGGAAAAGTTGGTTAGAAAGGGAAGAGAAAAAACCTTCAAACGAGTGGAAAGTTGGCAAAAATCGTTCAGGTAGAGCAAAAAAGGCTTAAAAAGGGTTAGAGCTGAGGAAAAATGGGTTATAAATGGCCAAAAGCGGCTTAAAGTTGGTTAGATAGGGGTAAAACTGGGGTAGGAATGGCCAAAAATTGCTTAAAATGGGTTAGAAGTTTGCAAAACTGTGCTAGAAATGGCCCAAAAGGTTTAAATTGGGACAGAAATGGTGAAAAATGGCTTAAAATGCGTTAGGAGTGAGCAAAAATGGGTTAGATATAGCCGAAAACGGTTTAAATCGTGTGAGAAACAGGCAAATAATGAGTTAGAAAAGAACTAAAAATGGCTTAAAACGGGTTGAGAGCGAGAAAACATCGTGTAGAAAGAGGCAAAAATGGCTTTAAAAGGGTTAGAGATGTGCAAAAATGGGTTAGAAATGGCAAAAAATGGCTTAAAAGGGCTTATAGATGTGCCAAAAATGGTTGGAAATGGCCAAAAATGCTTTAAAGCAGGTTAGAGATGTGTAAAAGTGGGTTAGAAATGGCCAAAAATGGATTAAAGCGGGTAATAATCGGGAGAAACTGTGTTAGAAACAGAAAAAAAAAAAGCTTAATAAGAGTTGAAGGAGGGCAAAAATAGTTAAGGTATAGCCAAAAAAGGCTTAAAAAGGGTAAGAGATATGCAAAAACTGGGATAGAAATGGCCAAAAAGGCTTTAAAGCAGGTTAGAGATGTGCAAAAACTGGTCAGAAATGGCCAAAAATGGATTAAAGCGGGAGAGAAATGGGAAAAACTGCATTAGAAACAGAAAAAAAGCATAAAAAGTTTTGAATGAGGGAAAAAATGGTGAAGATATAGCCCAAAAAGGCTTAAATAGGATTAGAGATGTGCAAAAATGGGATAGAAATGGCCAAAAACTCTTTAAAATGTGTTAGAAATGGAGAAAAATGGGTTAGAAATGGATAAAAAATGGATAAGAAATGGCCAAAAGTAGCTTAAAAGGGGTTAGAGATGTGCAAAAATGAGTTAGAAATGGCCAAGAATGGCATAAAACAGGTTAAGAATGGCCAAAATTGGGTTAGAAATGGCCAAAAAGGCTTTAAAGCAGGTAAGAGATGTGTAAAAAAAAAATAAATAAAATGGTTAGAAGTGGCAAAAAATGGATTAAAGATGGTGAGAAATGCAGAAAACTGGGTTAGAAACAGAAAAAAAAATAGCATAAACCGTGTTGAAAGTGGGGAGAAATGGTTTAGAAAGAACCAAAAATGGCTTTAAAAGGGTTAGAGATTTGCAAAAATGGGATAGAAATGGCCAAAAATGATTTAAAACGGGTTAGAAATGGACAAAAATTGGATTAGAAATGGCCAAAACCGGTTTAAAAAGGGTTAGAGGTAAGCAGAGATGAGTGAGAAATAGCCAAAACCAGCTTAAAAAAGGTTAGAGATTTGCAAAAATGGGTCAGAAATGACCAAAGCTGGCTTAAAATGGGTTAGAAACGGCCAAAAAAGCTTTAAAGCGGGTTAGAGATGTGCAAAAACGGGTTAGAAATGGCCTAAGTTGGCCAAAAGCGGGTTAGAAATGGCCAAAAAGGCTTTAAAGCAGGTTAGAGATGTGTGTGCAATGGTTAGAAATGGCAAAAATGGGTTAAAGCAGGTAAGAAATGGGGAAAAGTTGGTTAGAAAGGGAAGAGAAAAAACCTTCAAACGAGTGGAAAGTTGGCAAAAATCGTTCAGGTAGAGCAAAAAAGGCTTAAAAAGGGTTAGAGCTGAGGAAAAATGGGTTATAAATGGCCAAAAGCGGCTTAAAGTTGGTTAGATAGGGGTAAAACTGGGGTAGGAATGGCCAAAAATTGCTTAAAATGGGTTAGAAGTTTGCAAAACTGTGCTAGAAATGGCCCAAAAGGTTTAAATTGGGACAGAAATGGTGAAAAATGGCTTAAAATGCGTTAGGAGTGAGCAAAAATGGGTTAGATATAGCCGAAAACGGTTTAAATCGTGTGAGAAACAGGCAAATAATGAGTTAGAAAAGAACTAAAAATGGCTTAAAACGGGTTGAGAGCGAGAAAACATCGTGTAGAAAGAGGCAAAAATGGCTTTAAAAGGGTTAGAGATGTGCAAAAATGGGTTAGAAATGGCAAAAAATGGCTTAAAAGGGCTTATAGATGTGCCAAAAATGGTTGGAAATGGCCAAAAATGCTTTAAAGCAGGTTAGAGATGTGTAAAAGTGGGTTAGAAATGGCCAAAAATGGATTAAAGCGGGTAATAATCGGGAGAAACTGTGTTAGAAACAGAAAAAAAAAAAGCTTAATAAGAGTTGAAGGAGGGCAAAAATAGTTAAGGTATAGCCAAAAAAGGCTTAAAAAGGGTAAGAGATATGCAAAAACTGGGATAGAAATGGCCAAAAAGGCTTTAAAGCAGGTTAGAGATGTGCAAAAACTGGTCAGAAATGGCCAAAAATGGATTAAAGCGGGAGAGAAATGGGAAAAACTGCATTAGAAACAGAAAAAAAGCATAAAAAGTTTTGAATGAGGGAAAAAATGGTGAAGATATAGCCCAAAAAGGCTTAAATAGGATTAGAGATGTGCAAAAATGGGATAGAAATGGCCAAAAACTCTTTAAAATGTGTTAGAAATGGAGAAAAATGGGTTAGAAATGGATAAAAAATGGATAAGAAATGGCCAAAAGTAGCTTAAAAGGGGTTAGAGATGTGCAAAAATGAGTTAGAAATGGCCAAGAATGGCATAAAACAGGTTAAGAATGGCCAAAATTGGGTTAGAAATGGCCAAAAAGGCTTTAAAGCAGGTAAGAGATGTGTAAAAAAAAAATAAATAAAATGGTTAGAAGTGGCAAAAAATGGATTAAAGATGGTGAGAAATGCAGAAAACTGGGTTAGAAACAGAAAAAAAAATAGCATAAACCGTGTTGAAAGTGGGGAGAAATGGTTTAGAAAGAACCAAAAATGGCTTTAAAAGGGTTAGAGATTTGCAAAAATGGGATAGAAATGGCCAAAAATGATTTAAAACGGGTTAGAAATGGACAAAAATTGGATTAGAAATGGCCAAAACCGGTTTAAAAAGGGTTAGAGGTAAGCAGAGATGAGTGAGAAATAGCCAAAACCAGCTTAAAAAAGGTTAGAGATTTGCAAAAATGGGTCAGAAATGACCAAAGCTGGCTTAAAATGGGTTAGAAACGGCCAAAAAAGCTTTAAAGCGGGTTAGAGATGTGCAAAAACGGGTTAGAAATGGCCTAAGTTGGCCAAAAGCGGGTTAGAAATGGCCAAAAAGGCTTTAAAGCAGGTTAGAGATGTGTGTGCAATGGTTAGAAATGGAAAAAATGGGTTAAAGCAGGTAAGAAATGGGGAAAAGTTGGTTAGAAAGGGAAGAGAAAAAACCTTCAAACGAGTGGAAAGTTGGCAAAAATCGTTCAGGTAGAGCAAAAAAGGCTTAAAAAGGGTTAGAGCTGAGGAAAAATGGGTTATAAATGGCCAAAAGCGGCTTAAAGTTGGTTAGATAGGGGTAAAACTGGGGTAGGAATGGCCAAAAATTGCTTAAAATGGGTTAGAAGTTTGCAAAACTGTGCTAGAAATGGCCCAAAAGGTTTAAATTGGGACAGAAATGGTGAAAAATGGCTTAAAATGCGTTAGGAGTGAGCAAAAATGGGTTAGATATAGCCGAAAACGGTTTAAATCGTGTGAGAAACAGGCAAATAATGAGTTAGAAAAGAACTAAAAATGGCTTAAAACGGGTTGAGAGCGAGAAAACATCGTGTAGAAAGAGGCAAAAATGGCTTTAAAAGGGTTAGAGATGTGCAAAAATGGGTTAGAAATGGCAAAAAATGGCTTAAAAGGGCTTATAGATGTGCCAAAAATGGTTGGAAATGGCCAAAAATGCTTTAAAGCAGGTTAGAGATGTGTAAAAGTGGGTTAGAAATGGCCAAAAATGGATTAAAGCGGGTAATAATCGGGAGAAACTGTGTTAGAAACAGAAAAAAAAAAAGCTTAATAAGAGTTGAAGGAGGGCAAAAATGGTTAAGGTATAGCCAAAAAAGGCTTAAAAAGGGTAAGAGATATGCAAAAACTGGGATAGAAATGGCCAAAAAGGCTTTAAAGCAGGTTAGAGATGTGCAAAAACTGGTCAGAAATGGCCAAAAATGGATTAAAGCGGGAGAGAAATGGGAAAAACTGCATTAGAAACAGAAAAAAAGCATAAAAAGTTTTGAATGAGGAAAAAATGGTGAAGATATAGCCCAAAAAGGCTTAAAAAGGATTAGAGATGTGCAAAAATGGGATAGAAATGGCCAAAAACTCTTTAAAATGTGTTAGAAATGGAGAAAAATGGGTTAGAAATGGATAAAAAATGGATAAGAAATGGCCAAAAGTAGCTTAAAAGGGGTTAGAGATGTGCAAAAATGAGTTAGAAATGGCCAAGAATGGCATAAAACAGGTTAAGAATGGCCAAAATTGGGTTAGAAATGGCCAAAAAGGCTTTAAAGCAGGTAAGAGATGTGTAAAAAAAAAATAAATAAAATGGTTAGAAGTGGCAAAAAATGGATTAAAGATGGTGAGAAATGCAGAAAACTGGGTTAGAAACAGAAAAAAAAATAGCATAAACCGTGTTGAAAGTGGGGAGAAATGGTTTAGAAAGAACCAAAAATGGCTTTAAAAGGGTTAGAGATTTGCAAAAATGGGATAGAAATGGCCAAAAATGATTTAAAACGGGTTAGAAATGGACAAAAATTGGATTAGAAATGGCCAAAACCGGTTTAAAAAGGGTTAGAGGTAAGCAGAGATGAGTGAGAAATAGCCAAAACCAGCTTAAAAAAGGTTAGAGATTTGCAAAAATGGGTCAGAAATGACCAAAGCTGGCTTAAAATGGGTTAGAAACGGCCAAAAAAGCTTTAAAGCGGGTTAGAGATGTGCAAAAACGGGTTAGAAATGGCCTAAGTTGGCCAAAAGCGGGTTAGAAATGGCCAAAAAGGCTTTAAAGCAGGTTAGAGATGTGTGTGCAATGGTTAGAAATGGAAAAAATGGGTTAAAGCAGGTAAGAAATGGGGAAAAGTTGGTTAGAAAGGGAAGAGAAAAAACCTTCAAACGAGTGGAAAGTTGGCAAAAATCGTTCAGGTAGAGCAAAAAAGGCTTAAAAAGGGTTAGAGCTGAGGAAAAATGGGTTATAAATGGCCAAAAGCGGCTTAAAGTTGGTTAGATAGGGGTAAAACTGGGGTAGGAATGGCCAAAAATTGCTTAAAATGGGTTAGAAGTTTGCAAAACTGTGCTAGAAATGGCCCAAAAGGTTTAAATTGGGACAGAAATGGTGAAAAATGGCTTAAAATGCGTTAGGAGTGAGCAAAAATGGGTTAGATATAGCCGAAAACGGTTTAAATCGTGTGAGAAACAGGCAAATAATGAGTTAGAAAAGAACTAAAAATGGCTTAAAACGGGTTGAGAGCGAGAAAACATCGTGTAGAAAGAGGCAAAAATGGCTTTAAAAGGGTTAGAGATGTGCAAAAATGGGTTAGAAATGGCAAAAAATGGCTTAAAAGGGCTTATAGATGTGCCAAAAATGGTTGGAAATGGCCAAAAATGCTTTAAAGCAGGTTAGAGATGTGTAAAAGTGGGTTAGAAATGGCCAAAAATGGATTAAAGCGGGTAATAATCGGGAGAAACTGTGTTAGAAACAGAAAAAAAAAAAGCTTAATAAGAGTTGAAGGAGGGCAAAAATGGTTAAGGTATAGCCAAAAAAGGCTTAAAAAGGGTAAGAGATATGCAAAAACTGGGATAGAAATGGCCAAAAAGGCTTTAAAGCAGGTTAGAGATGTGCAAAAACTGGTCAGAAATGGCCAAAAATGGATTAAAGCGGGAGAGAAATGGGAAAAAACTGCATTAGAAACAGAAAAAAAGCATAAAAAGTTTTGAATGAGGAAAAAATGGTGAAGATATAGCCCAAAAAGGCTTAAAAAGGATTAGAGATGTGCAAAAATGGGATAGAAATGGCCAAAAACTCTTTAAAATGTGTTAGAAATGGAGAAAAATGGGTTACAAATGGACATTTCTTACCTGCTTTAACCCATTTTTGCCATTTCTAACCATTGCTCACACATCTCTAACCTGCTTTAAAGCCTTTTTGGCCATTTCTAACCCGCTTTTGGCCAACTTAGGCCATTTCTAACCCGTTTTCGCACATCTCTAACCCGCTTTAAAGCTTTTTTGGCCGTTTCTAACCCATTTTAAGCCAGCTTTGGTCATTTCTGACCCATTTTTGCACATCTCTAACCTTTTTTAAGCTGGTTTTGGCTATTTCGCACTCATCTCTGCTTACCTCTAACCCTTTTTAAACCGGTTTTGGCCATTTCTAATCCAATTTTTGTCCATTTCTAACCCGTTTTAAATCATTTTTGGCCATTTCTATCCCATTTTTGCGTGTCTAGAACCCTTTTAATGCATTTTTGACTCATTCTAAACCATTTTTGCCCACTTTCCACCCGTTTTAAGCTAGTTTTTTTCTGTTTCTAACCCAGTTTTCCCCATTTCTTTACCCACTTGAATCCATTTTTGGCCATTTCTAGCCCATTTTTGCACATCTCTAACCTGCTTTAAAGCAGTTTTGGCCATTTCTAACCATTTCTGGCACATCTCTAACCTCTTTTAAGCCATTCTTTGCCATTTCTAACCCATTTCTGCTCATCTCTAGCCCTTTTAAAGCCACGTTTGGGTCTTTCTACACCATTTTTTCTGACTTTCAACCTGGTTTAAGCCGTTTTTCTTTCCCTTTCTAACTCATTTTTTGCCCATTGCTCACACGATTTAAACCATTTTTGGATTTATCTAAACCATTTTTACACACTTCTAACACATTTCAAGCCATTTTTCACTATTTCTATCCCATTTTAAGGCGTTTTTGGCCATTTGTAACCCATTTTTGCATACATCTAACCCTTTTAAAGCCGTTTTGGGCTCTTTCTAAAACACTCTCTTCCGCATTCAAGTAATTATAAGCATTTTTTTTTCTTTTCTGACCCATTTTTGGCCCAGTTCTCACACGTTTTATGCCATTTTCGGCTACATCTAACCCTTTTTTGGCCGTTTCTAACCCATTTTAAGCCAGCTTTGGTCATTTCTGACCCATTTTTGCACATCTCTAACCTTTTTTAAGCCGGTTTTGGCTATTTCTCACTCATCTCTGCTTACCTCTAACCCTTTTTAAACCGGTTTTGGCCATTTCTAATCCAATTTTTGTCCATTTCTAACCCGTTTTAAATCATTTTTGGCCATTTCTATCCCATTTTTGCGTGTCTAGAACCCTTTTAATGCATTTTTGACTCATTCTAAACCATTTTTGCCCACTTTCCACCCGTTTTAAGCTAGTTTTTTTTCTGTTTCTAACCCAGTTTTCCCCATTTCTTTACCCACTTGAATCCATTTTTGGCCATTTCTAGCCCATTTTTGCACATCTCTAACCTGCTTTAAAGCAGTTTTGGCCATTTCTAACCATTTCTGGCACATCTCTAACCTCTTTTAAGCCATTCTTTGCCATTTCTAACCCATTTCTGCTCATCTCTAGCCCTTTTAAAGACACGTTTGGGTCTTTCTACACCATTTTTTCTGACTTTCAACCTGGTTTAAGCCATTTTTCTTTCCTTTTCTAACTCATTTTTTGCCCATTGCTCACACGATTTAAACCATTTTTGGGTTTATCTAAACCATTTTTACACACTTCTAACACATTTTAAGCCATTTTTCACTATTTCTATCCCATTTTAAGGCGTTTTTGGCCATTTCTAACCCATTTTTGCATACATCTAACCCTTTTAAAGCCGTTTTGGGCTCTTTCTAAAACACTTTCTTCTGCATTCAACTAGTTATAAGCATTTTTTTTTCTTTTCTGACCCATTTTTGGCCCAGTTCTCACACGTTTTATGCCATTTTCGGCTACATCTAACCCTTTTTTACCCACTACTAACCCATTTTAACCCTTTTTTGGCTATATCTAACCCATTTTAAGCTATTTTTGGCCATTTCTAACCCTTTTTTGCTCATCTCTAGCCCCTTTTAAGCCAATTTTGGCTTTTTCTAAACCGTTCTCGCGTACCTCTAACCCTTTTAAGCCGGTTTTGGCCATTTCTAATGCATTTTTTGTCCATTTTTGAGGCTTTTTAAATAAATTTTGGCCATTTCTATTCCATTTTTGCAAATCTCTAACCCTTTTAAAGCCATTTTTGGTTCTTTCTAAACCATTTCTCCCCACTTTCAACACGGTTTATGCTATTTTTTTTTCTGTTTCTAACCCAGTTTTCTGCATTTCTCACCATCTTTAATCCATTTTTTGCCACTTCTAACCATTTTATTTTTTTTTTTTTTTACACATCTCTTACCTGCTTTAAAGCCCTTTTGGCCATTTCTAACCCAATTTTGGCCATTCTTAACCTGTTTTATGCCATTCTTGGCCATTTCTAACTCATTTTTGCACATCTCTAACCCCTTTTAAGCTACTTTTGGCCATTTCTTATCCATTTTTTATCCATTTCTAACCCATTTTTCTCCATTTCTAACACATTTTAAAGAGTTTTTGGCCATTTCTATCCCATTTTTGCACATCTCTAATCCTATTTAAGCCTTTTTGGGCTATATCTTCACTATTTTTTCCTACATTCAAAACTTTTTATGCTTTTTTTCTGTTTCTAATGCAGTTTTTCCCATTTCTCTCCCGCTTTAATCCATTTTTGGCCATTTCTGACCAGTTTTTGCACATCTCTAACCTGCTTTAAAGCCTTTTTGGCCATTTCTATCCCAGTTTTTGCATATCTCTTACCCTTTTTAAGCCTTTTTTGGCTATACCTTAACCATTTTTGCCCTCCTTCAACTCTTATTAAGCTTTTTTTTTTTTTCTGTTTCTAACACAGTTTCTCCCAATTATTACCCGCTTTAATCCATTTTTGGCCATTTCTAACCCACTTTTACACATCTCTAACCTGCTTTAAAGCATTTTTGGCCATTTCCAACCATTTTTGGCACATCTATAAGCCCTTTTAAGCCATTTTTTGCCATTTCTAACCCATTTTTGCACATCTCTAACCCTTTTAAAGCCATTTTTGCCTCTTTCTACACGATGTTTTCTCGCTCTCAACCCGTTTTAAGCCATTTTTAGTTCTTTTCTAACTCATTTTTTGCCTGTTTCTCACACGATCTAAACCGTTTTCGGCTATATCTAACCCATTTTTGCTCACTCCTAACGCATTTTAAGCCATTTTTCACCATTTCTATCCCAATTTAAACCTTTTGGGCCATTTCTAGCACAGTTTTGCAAACTTCTAACCCATTTTAAGCAATTTTTGGCCATTCCTACCCCAGTTTTACCCCTATCTAACCACCTTTAAGCCGCTTTTGGCCATTTATAACCCATTTTTCCTCAGCTCTAACCCTTTTTAAGCCTTTTTTTGCTCTACCTGAACGATTTTTGCCAACTTTCCACTCGTTTGAAGGTTTTTTCTATTTCCTTTCTAACCAACTTTTCCCCATTTCTTACCTGCTTTAACCCATTTTTGCCATTTCTAACCATTGCACACACATCTCTAACCTGCTTTAAAGCCTTTTTGGCCATTTCTAACCCGCTTTTGGCCAACTTAGGCCATTTCTAACCTGTTTTCGCACATCTCTAACCCGCTTTAAAGCTTTTTTGGCCGTTTCTAACCCATTTTAAGCCAGCTTTGGTCATTTCTGACCCATTTTTGCACATCTCTAACCTTTTTTAAGCTGGTTTTGGCTATTTCTCACTCATCTCTGCTTACCTCTAACCCTTTTTAAACCGGTTTTGGCCATTTCTAATCCAATTTTTGTCCATTTCTAACCCGTTTTAAATCATTTTTGGCCATTTCTATCCCATTTTTGCAAATCTCTAACCCTTTTAAAGCCACTTTTGGTTCTTTCTAAACCATTTCTCCCCACTTTCAACAGGGTTTATGGTATTTTTTTTTTCTGTTTCACTCCTGGCTCTTCGGCTGTGGGAGCAGAGGCCAAGAGCTCGTGTTCACGTGTCACTGCTGCTGTTCAAACGAGAGAGGGCGCGAGAGACTATGGATTCAAACGGACTATTAGGAGATGAAGGGAGGAGTGACAGCAATGTGTGTTGCAGAGTTGCAAAGCTCGCTGTGCGCTGACGATGATGAGCAGGAACATTTTGGCCTGGCTCTTCTGCTCTTTCAGCAGAGTCTAAACGTTCCTGCTCTACTCACTCTGCTGCTGCTCAGAGAGAGCGGGCCCTGGAAAGGTTGCATTCAAATGGACTTTTAGGAGATAAAGTGACCAGTGACAGTAATGTGTGTGTCACAGTTGCAAAGCTCACTGTGTGCTGAAGATGATCAGCAGGAACTTTGTGCATGTCTCTTCTGCTGTTTCAGCAGAGACCAAACGTAACTGCTATATTCTGCTGCTGCTGACAAAGAGCAAGCACAGGAGATGTAGGATTCAATTGGACTTTCAGGTAGGAAAGAGAGGGGTGACAGCAATGTGTGTGACACAGTTTCAAAGCTCACTGTGCGCTGAAGATGCCCAGCCGGAGTTTCCCTGCTGGCCCATCGGCTGTGGGATTAGAGGTCAAGCGCTTCGTGCCCCCCTGTCACAACTGCTCTTGAAAGGAGAGAGGGCACCAGAAACGTTGGATTCAAATGCACTTTTAGGAGATAAAGTGACCAGAGACAGTAATGTCTGTGTCACAGTTGCAAAGCTAACTGTGTGCTAAACATGATCAGCAGGAGCTTTTTCGCAAGGCTCTTCTGCTGTTTTAGCACAGTCTAAACATTGCTGCTCTACTCTCTCTGTTGCTGCTCAGCAGAGAGAGAGCACAGAGATGTCGGATTCAATTGGTCTTTCAGGCAGGAAAGGGAGGAGTGACAGCAATGTATGTTGCAGAGCTGCAAAGCTCGCTGTGCGCTGAAGATGATATGTAGGAACATTTTGGCCTGGCTCTTCTGCTCTTTCACCAGTGTCTAAACGTTCCTGCTCTACTTACTCTTGCTGCAGCTCACAGAGAGTGTGCACTGGAGAGGTTGTATTCAAACGGTCTTTTTGGAGAAAGAGTGAAGAGTGACAGTAATGTGTGTGTCACAGTTGCAAAGCTCACTGTGTGCTGAAGACGATCAGCAGGAACTTTGTGCATGTCTCTTCTGCTGTTTCAGCAGAGACCAAACGTAACTGCTATATTCTGCTGCTGCTGACAAAGAGCAAGCACAGGAGTTGTAGGATTCAATTGGACTTTCAGGTAGGAAAGTGAGGGGTGACAGCAATGTGTGTGACACAGTTTCAAAGCTCACTGTGCGCTGAAGATGCCCAGCCGGAGTTTCCCTGCTGGCCCAGCGGCTGTGGGATTAGAGGTCAAGCGCTCCATGCTCCCTTGTCACAACTGCTCTTGAAAGGAGAGAGGGCACCAGAAACGTTGGATTCAAATGCACTTATAGGAGATTAAGTGACCAGTGACAGCAATGTTTGTGTCACAGTTGCAAAGCTAACTGTGTGCTAAACATGATCAGCAGGAGCTTTTTCGCAAGGCTCTTCTGCTGTTTTAGAACAGTCTAAACATTGCTGCTCTACTCTCTCTGTTCCTGCTCAGCAGAGAGAGAGCACAGAGATGTTGGATTCAATTGGTTTTTCAGGCAGGAAAGGGAGGAGAGACAGCAATGGATGTTGCAGAGTTGCAAAGCTCGCTGTGCGCTGAAGATGATCTGTAGGAACATTTTGTCCTGGCTTTTCTGCTCTTTCAGCAGTGTCTAAACGTTCCTGCTCTACTTACTCTTGCTGCAGCTCACAGAGAGCGTGCACTGGAGAGGTTGTATTCAAACGGTCTTTTTGGAGAAAGAGTGAAGAGTGACAGCAATGTTTGTGTCACAGTTGCAAAGCTCACTGTGTGCTATAGATGACCAGCAGGAGGTTTTTCGCAAGGCTCTTCTGCTGTTTTAGCACAGTCTAAACATTGCTGCTCTACTCTCTCTGTTGCTGCTCAGCAGAGAGCTGGCACAGAGATGTTGGATTCAATTGGTCTTTCAGGCAGGAAAGGGAGGAGTGACAGCAATGTGTGCTGCAGAGTTGCAAAGCTCGCTGTGCGCTGAAGATGATCTGCAGGAACATTTTGTCCTGACTCTTCTATTCTTTGAGTACGGTCTAAACGTTCCTGCTCTACCCTCTCTGCTGCTGCACAGCAGAGAAAGGGCACAGAGATTTTGGATTCAATTGGACTTTGAGGTAGGAACGTGAGGAGCGACAGCAATATATGTGTCACAGTTGCAAAGCTGACTGCGTGCTGAAGATGCATAGCCGGAGCTTTCACTCCTGGCTCTTCGGCTGTGGGAGCAGAGGCCAAGAGCTCGTGTTCACGTGTCACTGCTGCTGTTCAAACGAGAGAGGGCGCGAGAGACTATGGATTCAAACGGACTATTAGGAGATGAAGGGAGGAGTGACAGCAATGTGTGTTGCAGAGTTGCAAAGCTCGCTGTGCGATGACGATGATGAGCAGGAACATTTTGGCCTGGCTCTTCTGCTCTTTCAGCAGAGTCTAAACGTTCCTGCTCTACTCACTCTGCTGCTGCTCAGAGAGAGCGGGCACTGGAAAGGTTGCATTCAAATGGACTTTCAGGAGATAAAGTGACCTGTGACAGTAATGTGTGTGTCACAGTTGCAAAGCTCACTGTGTGCTGAAGATGATCAGCAGGAACTTTGTGCATGTCTCTTCTGCTGTTTCAGCGGAGACCAAACGTAACTGCTATATTCTGCTGCTGCTGACAAAGAGCAAGCACAGGAGTTGCAGGATTCAATTGGACTTTCAGGTAGGAAAGTGAGGGGTGACAGCAATGTGTGTGACACAGTTTCAAAGCTCACTGTGCGCTGAAGATACCCAGCCGGAGTTTCCCTGCTGGCCCATCGGCTGTGGGATTAGAGGTCAAGCGCTTCGTGCTCCCCTGTCACAACTGCTCTTGAAAGGAGAGAGGGCACCAGAAACGTTGGATTCAAATGCACTTTTAGGAGATAAAGTGACCAGTGACAGCAATGTTTGTGTCACAGTTGCAAAGCTAACTGTGTGCTAAACATGATCAGCAGGAGCTTTTTCGCAAGGCTCTTCTGCTGTTTTAGCACAGTCTAAACATTGCTGCTCTACTCTCTCTGTTGCTGCTCAGCAGAGAGAGAGCACAGAGATGTTGGATTCAATTGGTCTTTCAGGCAGGAAAGGGAGGAGAGACAGCAATGTATGTTGCAGAGTTGCAAAGCTCGCTGTGCGCTGAAGATGATCTGTAGGAACATTTTGTCCTGGCTTTTCTGCTCTTTCAGCAGTGTCTAAACGTTCCTGCTCTACCCTCTCTGCTGCTGCACAGCAGAGAAAGGGCACAGAGATTTTGGATTCAATTGGACTTTGAGGTAGGAACGTGAGGAGCGACAGCAATATATGTGTCACAGTTGCAAAGCTGACTGCGTGCTGAAGATGCATAGCCGGAGCTTTCACTCCTGGCTCTTCGGCTGTGGGAGCAGAGGCCAAGAGCTCGTGTTCACGTGTCACTGCTGCTGTTCAAACGAGAGAGGGCGCGAGAGACTATGGATTCAAACGGACTATTAGGAGATGAAGGGAGGAGTGACAGCAATGTGTGTTGCAGAGTTGCAAAGCTCGCTGTGCGCTGACGATGATCAGCAGGAACATTTTGGCCTGGCTCTTCTGCTCTTTCAGCAGAGTCTAAACGTTCCTGCTCTACTCACTCTGCTGCTGCTCAGAGAGCGGGCCCTGGAAAGGTTGCATTCAAATGGACTTTTAGGAGATAAAGTGACCAGTGACAGTAATGTGTGTGTCACAGTTGCAAAGCTCACTGTGTGCTGAAGATGATCAGCAGGAACTTTGTGCATGTCTCTTCTGCTGTTTCAGCAGAGACCAAACGTAACTGCTATATTCTGCTGTTGCTGACAAAGAGCAAGCACAGGAGTTGTAGGATTCAATTGGACTTTCAGGTAGGAAAGAGAGGGGTGACAGCAATGTGTGTGACACAGTTTCAAAGCTCACTGTGCGCTGAAGATGCCCAGCCGGAGTTTCCCTGCTGGCCCATCGGCTGTGGGATTAGAGGTCAAGCGCTTCGTGCCCCCCTGTCACAACTGCTCTTGAAAGGAGAGAGGGCACCAGAAACGTTGGATTCAAATGCACTTTTAGGAGATAAAGTGACCAGAGACAGCAATGTTTGTGTCACAGTTGCAAAGCTAACTGTGTGCTAAACATGATCAGCAGGAGCTTTTTCGCAAGGCTCTTCTGCTGTTTTAGAACAGTCTAAACATTGCTGCTCTACTCTCTCTGTTCCTGCTCAGCAGAGAGAGAGCACAGAGATGTTGGATTCAATTGGTTTTTCAGGCAGGAAAGGGAGGAGTGACAGCAATGGATGTTGCAGAGTTGCAAAGCTCGCTGTGCGCTGAAGATGATATGTAGGAACATTTTGGCCTGGCTCTTCTGCTCTTTCACCAGTGTCTAAACGTTCCTGCTCTACTTACTCTTGCTGCAGCTCACAGAGAGTGTGCACTGGAGAGGTTGTATTCAAACGGTCTTTTTGGAGAAAGAGTGAAGAGTGACAGTAATGTGTGTGTCACAGTTGCAAAGCTCACTGTGTGCTGAAGACGATCAGCAGGAACTTTGTGCATGTCTCTTCTGCTGTTTCAGCAGAGACCAAACGTAACTGCTATATTCTGCTGCTGCTGACAAAGAGCAAGCACAGGAGTTGTAGGATTCAATTGGACTTTCAGGTAGGAAAGTGAGGGGTGACAGCAATGTGTGTGACACAGTTTCAAAGCTCACTGTGCGCTGAAGATGCCCAGCCGGAGTTTCCCTGCTGGCCCAGCGGCTGTGGGATTAGAGGTCAAGCGCTCCATGCTCCCTTGTCACAACTGCTCTTGAAAGGAGAGAGGGCACCAGAAACGTTGGATTCAAATGCACTTATAGGAGATTAAGTGACCAGTGACAGCAATGTTTGTGTCACAGTTGCAAAGCTAACTGTGTGCTAAACATGATCAGCAGGAGCTTTTTCGCAAGGCTCTTCTGCTGTTTTAGAACAGTCTAAACATTGCTGCTCTACTCTCTCTGTTCCTGCTCAGCAGAGAGAGAGCACAGAGATGTTGGATTCAATTGGTTTTTCAGGCAGGAAAGGGAGGAGAGACAGCAATGGATGTTGCAGAGTTGCAAAGCTCGCTGTGCGCTGAAGATGATCTGTAGGAACATTTTGTCCTGGCTTTTCTGCTCTTTCAGCAGTGTCTAAACGTTCCTGCTCTACTTACTCTTGCTGCAGCTCACAGAGAGCGTGCACTGGAGAGGTTGTATTCAAACGGTCTTTTTGGAGAAAGAGTGAAGAGTGACAGCAATGTTTGTGTCACAGTTGCAAAGCTCACTGTGTGCTATAGATGACCAGCAGGAGGTTTTTCGCAAGGCTCTTCTGCTGTTTTAGCACAGTCTAAACATTGCTGCTCTACTCTCTCTGTTGCTGCTCAGCAGAGAGCTGGCACAGAGATGTTGGATTCAATTGGTCTTTCAGGCAGGAAAGGGAGGAGTGACAGCAATGTGTGCTGCAGAGTTGCAAAGCTCGCTGTGCGCTGAAGATGATCTGCAGGAACATTTTGTCCTGACTCTTCTATTCTTTGAGTACGGTCTAAACGTTCCTGCTCTACCCTCTCTGCTGCTGCACAGCAGAGAAAGGGCACAGAGATTTTGGATTCAATTGGACTTTGAGGTAGGAACGTGAGGAGCGACAGCAATATATGTGTCACAGTTGCAAAGCTGACTGCGTGCTGAAGATGCATAGCCGGAGCTTTCACTCCTGGCTCTTCGGCTGTGGGAGCAGAGGCCAAGAGCTCGTGTTCACGTGTCACTGCTGCTGTTCAAACGAGAGAGGGCGCGAGAGACTATGGATTCAAACGGACTATTAGGAGATGAAGGGAGGAGTGACAGCAATGTGTGTTGCAGAGTTGCAAAGCTCGCTGTGCGATGACGATGATGAGCAGGAACATTTTGGCCTGGCTCTTCTGCTCTTTCAGCAGAGTCTAAACGTTCCTGCTCTACTCACTCTGCTGCTGCTCAGAGAGAGCGGGCACTGGAAAGGTTGCATTCAAATGGACTTTCAGGAGATAAAGTGACCTGTGACAGTAATGTGTGTGTCACAGTTGCAAAGCTCACTGTGTGCTGAAGATGATCAGCAGGAACTTTGTGCATGTCTCTTCTGCTGTTTCAGCGGAGACCAAACGTAACTGCTATATTCTGCTGCTGCTGACAAAGAGCAAGCACAGGAGTTGCAGGATTCAATTGGACTTTCAGGTAGGAAAGTGAGGGGTGACAGCAATGTGTGTGACACAGTTTCAAAGCTCACTGTGCGCTGAAGATGCCCAGCCGGAGTTTCCCTGCTGGCCCATCGGCTGTGGGATTAGAGGTCAAGCGCTTCGTGCTCCCCTGTCACAACTGCTCTTGAAAGGAGAGAGGGCACCAGAAACGTTGGATTCAAATGCACTTTTAGGAGATAAAGTGACCAGTGACAGCAATGTTTGTGTCACAGTTGCAAAGCTAACTGTGTGCTAAACATGATCAGCAGGAGCTTTTTCGCAAGGCTCTTCTGCTGTTTTAGCACAGTCTAAACATTGCTGCTGTACTCTCTCTGTTGCTGCTCAGCAGAGAGAGAGCACAGAGATGTTGGATTCAATTGGTCTTTCAGGCAGGAAAGGGAGGAGAGACAGCAATGGATGTTGCAGAGTTGCAAAGCTCGCTGTGCGCTGAAGATGATCTGTAGGAACATTTTGTCCTGGCTTTTCTGCTCTTTCAGCAGTGTCTAAACGTTCCTGCTCTACCCTCTCTGCTGCTGCACAGCAGAGAAAGGGCACAGAGATTTTGGATTCAATTGGACTTTGAGGTAGGAACGTGAGGAGCGACAGCAATATATGTGTCACAGTTGCAAAGCTGACTGCGTGCTGAAGATGCATAGCCGGAGCTTTCACTCCTGGCTCTTCGGCTGTGGGAGCAGAGGCCAAGAGCTCGTGTTCACGTGTCACTGCTGCTGTTCAAACGAGAGAGGGCGCGAGAGACTATGGATTCAAACGGACTATTAGGAGATGAAGGGAGGAGTGACAGCAATGTGTGTTGCAGAGTTGCAAAGCTCGCTGTGCGCTGACGATGATCAGCAGGAACATTTTGGCCTGGCTCTTCTGCTCTTTCAGCAGAGTCTAAACGTTCCTGCTCTACTCACTCTGCTGCTGCTCAGAGAGCGGGCCCTGGAAAGGTTGCATTCAAATGGACTTTTAGGAGATAAAGTGACCAGTGACAGTAATGTGTGTGTCACAGTTGCAAAGCTCACTGTGTGCTGAAGATGATCAGCAGGAACTTTGTGCATGTCTCTTCTGCTGTTTCAGCAGAGACCAAACGTAACTGCTATATTCTGCTGTTGCTGACAAAGAGCAAGCACAGGAGTTGTAGGATTCAATTGGACTTTCAGGTAGGAAAGAGAGGGGTGACAGCAATGTGTGTGACACAGTTTCAAAGCTCACTGTGCGCTGAAGATGCCCAGCCGGAGTTTCCCTGCTGGCCCATCGGCTGTGGGATTAGAGGTCAAGCGCTTCGTGCCCCCCTGTCACAACTGCTCTTGAAAGGAGAGAGGGCACCAGAAACGTTGGATTCAAATGCACTTTTAGGAGATAAAGTGACCAGAGACAGCAATGTTTGTGTCACAGTTGCAAAGCTAACTGTGTGCTAAACATGATCAGCAGGAGCTTTTTCGCAAGGCTCTTCTGCTGTTTTAGAACAGTCTAAACATTGCTGCTCTACTCTCTCTGTTGCTGCTCAGCAGAGAGCTGGCACAGAGATGTTGGATTCAATTGGTCTTTCAGGCAGGAAAGGGAGGAGTGACAGCAATGTGTGCTGCAGAGTTGCAAAGCTCGCTGTGCGCTGAAGATGATCTGCAGGAACATTTTGTCCTGGCTCTTCTATTCTTTGAGTACGGTCTAAACGTTCCTGCTCTACCCTCTCTGCTGCTGCACAGCAGAGAAAGGGCACAGAGATTTTGGATTCAATTGGACTTTGAGGTAGGAACGTGAGGAGCGACAGCAATACAGCAGCAGAGTGAGTTGAGCAGGAACGCTTAGACTCTGCTGAAAGAGCAGAAGAGCCAGGCCAAAATGTTCCTGCTGATCATCGTCAGCGCACAGCGAGCTTTGCAACTCTGCAACACACATTGCTGTCACTCCTCCCTTCATCTCCTAATAGTCCGTTTGAATCCATAGTCTCTCGCGCTCTCTCTCGTTTGAACCGCAGCAGTGACACGTGAACACGAGCTCTTGGCCTCTGCTCCCACAGCCGAAGAGCCAGGAGTGAAAGCTCCGGCTATGCATCTTCAGCACGCAGTCAGCTTTGCAACTGTGACACATATATTGCTGTCGCTCCTCACGTTCCTACCTCAAAGTCCAATTGAATCCAAAATCTCTGTGCGCTTTCTCTGCTGTGCAGCAGCAGAGAGGGTAGAGCAGGAACGTTTAGACCCTACTCAAAGAATAGAAGAGCCAGGACAAAATGTTCCTGCAGATCATCTTCAGCGCACAGCGAGCTTTGCAACTCTGCAGCACACATTGCTGTCACTCCTCCCTTTCCTGCCTGAAAGACCAGTTGAATCCAACATCTCTGTGCCAGCTCTCTGCTGAGCAGCAACAGAGAGAGTAGAGCAGCAATGTTTAGACTGTGCTAAAACAGCAGAAGAGCCTTGCGAAAAACCTCCTGCTGGTCATCTATAGCACACAGTGAGCTTTGCAACTGTGACACAAACATTGCTGTCACTCTTCACTCTTTCTCCAAAAAGACCGTTTGAATACAACCTCTCCAGTGCACGCTCTCTGTGAGCTGCAGCAAGAGTAAGTAGAGCAGGAACGTTTAGACACTGCTGAAAGAGCAGAAAAGCCAGGACAAAATGTTCCTACAGATCATCTTCAGCGCACAGCGAGCTTTGCAACTCTGCAACATCCATTGCTGTCTCTCCTCCCTTTCCTGCCTGAAAGACCAATTGAATCCAACATCTCTGTGCTCTCTCTCTGCTGAGCAGCAACAGAGAGAGTAGAGCAGCAATGTTTAGACTGTGCTAAAACAGCAGAAGAGCCTTGCGAAAAAGCTCCTGCTGATCATGTTTAGCACACAGTTAGCTTTGCAACTGTGACACAAACATTGCTGTCACTGGTCACTTTATCTCCTAAAAGTGCATTTGAATCCAACGTTTCTGGTGCCCTCTCTCCTTTCAAGAGCAGTTGTGACAGGGGAGCACGAAGCGCTTGACCTCTAATCCCACAGCCGATGGGCCAGCAGGGAAACTCCGGCTGGGTATCTTCAGCGCACAGTGAGCTTTGAAACTGTGTCACACACATTGCTGTCACCCCTCACTTTCCTACCTGAAAGTCCAATTGAATCCTACAACTCCTGTGCTTGCTCTTTGTCAGCAGCAGCAGAATATAGCAGTTACGTTTGGTCTCTGCTGAAACAGCAGAAGACACATGCACAAAGTTCCTGCTGATCATCTTCAGCACACAGTGAGCTTTGCAACTGTGACACACACATTACTGTCACTGGTCACTTTATCTCCTAAAAGTCCATTTGAATGCAACCTTTCCAGTGCCCGCTCTCTCTGAGCAGCAGCAGAGTGAGTAGAGCAGGAACGTTTAGACTCTGCTGAAAGAGCAGAAGAGCCAGGCCAAAATGTTCCTGCTCATCATCGTCATCGCACAGTGAGCTTTGCAACTCTGCAACACACATTGCTGTCACTCCTCCCTTCATCTCCTAATAGTCCGTTTGAATCCATAGTCTCTCGCGCCCTCTCTCGTTTGAACAGCAGCAGTGACACGTGAACACGAGCTCTTGGCCTCTGCTCCCACAGCCGAAGAGCCAGGAGTGAAAGCTCCGGCTATGCATCTTCAGCACGCAGTCAGCTTTGCAACTGTGACACATATATTGCTGTCGCTCCTCACGTTCCTACCTCAAAGTCCAATTGAATCCAAAATCTCTGTGCCCTTTCTCTGCTGTGCAGCAGCAGAGAGGGTAGAGCAGGAACGTTTAGACCCTACTCAAAGAATAGAAGAGCCAGGACAAAATGTTCCAGCAGATCATCTTCAGCGCACAGCGAGCTTTGCAACTCTGCAGCACACATTGCTGTCACTCCTCCCTTTCCTGCCTGAAAGACCAATTGAATCCAACATCTCTGTGCCAGCTCTCTGCTGAGCAGCAACAGAGAGAGTAGAGCAGCAATGTTTAGACTGTGCTAAAACAGCAGAAGAGCCTTGCGAAAAACCTCCTGCTGGTCATCTATAGCACACAGTGAGCTTTGCAACTGTGACACAAACATTGCTGTCACTCTTCACTCTTTCTCCAAAAAGACCGTTTGAATACAACCTCTCCAGTGCACGCTCTCTGTGAGCTGCAGCAAGAGTAAGTAGAGCAGGAACGTTTAGACACTGCTGAAAGAGCAGAAAAGCCAGGACAAACTGTTCCTACAGATCATCTTCAGCGCACAGCGAGCTTTGCAACTCTGCAACATCCATTGCTGTCTCTCCTCCCTTTCCTTCCTGAAAGACCAATTGAATCCAACATCTCTGTGCTCTCTCTCTGCTGAGCAGCAACAGAGAGAGTAGAGCAGCAATGTTTAGACTGTGCTAAAACAGCAGAAGAGCCTTGCGAAACAGCTCCTGCTGATCATGTTTAGCACACAGTTAGCTTTGCAACTGTGACACAAACATTGCTGTCACTGGTCACTTTATCTCCTAAAAGTGCATTTGAATCCAACGTTTCTGGTGCCCTCTCTCCTTTCAAGAGCAGTTGTGACAGGGGAGCACGAAGCGCTTGACCTCTAATCCCACAGCCGATGGGCCAGCAGGGAAACTCCGGCTGGGTATCTTCAGCGCACAGTGAGCTTTGAAACTGTGTCACACACATTGCTGTCACCCCTCACTTTCCTACCTGAAAGTCCAATTGAATCCTACAACTCCTGTGCTTGCTCTTTGTCAGCAGCAGCAGAATATAGCAGTTACGTTTGGTCTCTGCTGAAACAGCAGAAGAGACATGCACAAAGTTCCTGCTGATCATCTTCAGCACACAGTGAGCTTTGCAACTGTGACACACACATTACTGTCACTGGTCACTTTATCTCCTAAAAGTCCATTTGAATGCAACCTTTCCAGTGCCCGCTCTCTCTGAGCAGCAGCAGAGTGAGTAGAGCAGGAACGTTTAGACTCTGCTGAAAGAGCAGAAGAGCCAGGCCAAAATGTTCCTGCTCATCATCGTCATCGCACAGCGAGCTTTGCAACTCTGCAACACACATTGCTGTCACTCCTCCCTTCATCTCCTAATAGTCCGTTTGAATCCATAGTCTCTCGCGCCCTCTCTCGTTTGAACAGCAGCAGTGACACGTGAACACGAGCTCTTGGCCTCTGCTCCCACAGCCGAAGAGCCAGGAGTGAAAGCTCCGGCTATGCATCTTCAGCACGCAGTCAGCTTTGCAACTGTGACACATATATTGCTGTCGCTCCTCACGTTCCTACCTCAAAGTCCAATTGAATCCATAATCTCAGTGCCCTTTCTCTGCTGTGCAGCAGCAGAGAGGGTAGAGCAGGAACGTTTAGACCCTACTCAAAGAATAGAAGAGCCAGGACAAAACGTTCCTGCAGATCATCTTCAGCGCACAGCGAGCTTTGCAACTCTGCAGCACACACTGCTGTCACTCCTCCCTTTCCTGCCTGAAAGACCAATTGAATCCAACATCTCTGTGCCAGCTCTCTGCTGAGCAGCAACAGAGAGAGTAGAGCAGCAATGTTTAGACTGTGCTAAAACAGCAGAAGAGCCTTGCGAAAAAGCTCCTGCTGGTCATCTATAGCACACAGTGAGCTTTGCAACTGTAACACAAACATTGCTGTCACTCTTCACTCTTTCTCCAAAAAGACCGTTTGAATACAACCTCTCCAGTGCACGCTCTCTGTGAGCTGCAGCAAGAGTAAGTAGAGCAGGAACGTTTAGACACTGCTGAAAGAGCAGAAAAGCCAGGACAAAATGTTCCTACAGATCATCTTCAGCGCACAGTGAGCTTTGCAACTCTGCAACATCCATTGCTGTCTCTCCTCCCTTTCCTGCCTGAAAGACCAATTGAATCCAACATCTCTGTGCTCTCTCTCTGCTGAGCAGCAACAGAGAGAGTAGAGCAGCAATGTTTAGACTGTGCTAAAACAGCAGAAGAGCCTTGCGAAAAAGCTCCTGCTGATCATGTTTAGCACACAGTTAGCTTTGCAACTGTGACACAAACATTGCTGTCACTGGTCACTTTATCTCCTAAAAGTGCATTTGAATCCAACGTTTCTGGTGCCCTCTCTCCTTTCAAGAGCAGTTGTGACAGGGGAGCACGAAGCGCTTGACCTCTAATCCCACAGCCGATGGGCCAGCAGGGAAACTCCGGCTGGGTATCTTCAGCGCACAGTGAGCTTTGAAACTGTGTCACACACATTGCTGTCACCCCTCACTTTCCTACCTGAAAGTCCAATTGAATCCTACAACTCCTGTGCTTGCTCTTTGTCAGCAGCAGCAGAATATAGCAGTTACGTTTGGTCTCTGCTGAAACAGCAGAAGAGACATGCACAAAGTTCCTGCTGATCATCTTCAGCACACAGTGAGCTTTGCAACTGTGACACACACATTACTGTCACTGGTCACTTTATCTCCTAAAAGTCCATTTGAATGCAACCTTTCCAGTGCCCGCTCTCTCTGAGCAGCAGCAGAGTGAGTAGAGCAGGAACGTTTAGACTCTGCTGAAAGAGCAGAAGAGCCAGGCCAAAATGTTCCTGCTCATCATCGTCATCGCACAGCGAGCTTTGCAACTCTGCAACACACATTGCTGTCACTCCTCCCTTCATCTCCTAATAGTCCGTTTGAATCTATAGTCTCTCGCGCCCTCTCTCGTTTGAACAGCAGCAGTGACAAGTGAACACGAGCTCTTGGCCTCTGCTCCCACAGCCGAAGAGCCAGGAGTGAAAGCTCTGGCAATGCATCTTCAGCACGCAGTCAGCTTTGCAACTGTGACACATATATTGCTGTCGCTCCTCACGTTCCTACCTCAAAGTCCAATTGAATCCAAAATCTCTGTGCCCTTTCTCTGCTGTGCAGCAGCAGAGAGGGTAGAGCAGGAACGTTTAGACCCTACTCAAAGAATAGAAGAGCCAGGACAAAATGTTCCTGCAGATCATCTTCAGCGCACAGCGAGCTTTGCAACTCTGCAGCACACATTGCTGTCACTCCTCCCTTTCCTGCCTGAAAGACCAATTGAATCCAACATCTCTGTGCCAGCTCTCTGCTGAGCAGCAACAGAGAGAGTAGAGCAGCAATGTTTAGACTGTGCTAAAACAGCAGAAGAGCCTTGCGAAAAACCTCCTGCTGGTCATCTATAGCACACAGTGAGCTTTGCAACTGTGACACAAACATTGCTGTCACTCTTCACTCTTTCTCCAAAAAGATCGTTTGAATACAACCTCTCCAGTGCACGCTCTCTGTGAGCTGCAGCAAGAGTAAGTAGAGCAGGAACGTTTAGACACTGCTGAAAGAGCAGAAAAGCCACGCCAAAATGTTCCTACAGATCATCTTCAGCGCACAGCGAGCTTTGCAACTCTGCAACATCCATTGCTGTCTCTCCTCCCTTTCCTGCCTGAAAGACCAATTGAATCCAACATCTCTGTGCTCTCTCTCTGCTGAGCAGCAACAGAGAGAGTAGAGCAGCAATGTTTAGACTGTGCTAAAACAGCAGAAGAGCCTTGCGAAACAGCTCCTGCTGATCATGTTTAGCACACAGTTAGCTTTGCAACTGTGACACAAACATTGCTGTCACTGGTCACTTTATCTCCTAAAAGTGCATTTGAATCCAACGTTTCTGGTGCCCTCTCTCCTTTCAAGAGCAGTTGTGACAGGGGAGCACGAAGCGCTTGACCTCTAATCCCACAGCCGATGGGCCAGCAGGGAAACTCCGGCTGGGTATCTTCAGCGCACAGTGAGCTTTGAAACTGTGTCACACACATTGCTGTCACCCCTCACTTTCCTACCTGAAAGTCCAATTGAATCCTACAACTCCTGTGCTTGCTCTTTGTCAGCAGCAGCAGAATATAGCAGTTACGTTTGGTCTCTGCTGAAACAGCAGAAGAGACATGCACAAAGTTCCTGCTGATCATCTTCAGCACACAGTGAGCTTTGCAACTGTGACACACACATTACTGTCACTGGTCACTTTATCTCCTAAAAGTCCATTTGAATGCAACCTTTCCAGTGCCCGCTCTCTCTGAGCAGCAGCAGAGTGAGTAGAGCAGGAACGTTTAGACTCTGCTGAAAGAGCAGAAGAGCCAGGCCAAAATGTTCCTGCTCATCATCGTCATCGCACAGCGAGCTTTGCAACTCTGCAACACACATTGCTGTCACTCCTCCCTTCATCTCCTAATAGTCCGTTTGAATCCATAGTCTCTCGCGCCCTCTCTCGTTTGAACAGCAGCAGTGACACGTGAACACGAGCTCTTGGCCTCTGCTCCCACAGCCGAAGAGCCAGGAGTGAAAGCTCCGGCTATGCATCTTCAGCACGCAGTCAGCTTTGCAACTGTGACACATATATTGCTGTCGCTCCTCACGTTCCTACCTCAAAGTCCAATAGAATCCATAATCTCTGTGCCCTTTCTCTGCTGTGCAGCAGCAGAGAGGGTAGAGCAGGAACGTTTAGACCCTAGTCAAAGAATAGAAGAGCCAGGACAAAATGTTCCAGCAGATCATCTTCAGCGCACAGCGAGCTTTGCAACTCTGCAGCACACACTGCTGTCACTCCTCCCTTTCCTGACTGAAAGACCAATTGAATCCAACATCTCTGTGCCAGCTCTCTGCTGAGCAGCAACAGAGAGAGTAGAGCAGCAATGTTTAGACTGTGCTAAAACAGCAGAAGAGCCTTGCGAAAAAGCTCCTGCTGGTCATCTATAGCACACAGTGAGCTTTGCAACTGTGACACAAACATTGCTGTCACTCTTCACTCTTTCTCCAAAAAGACCGTTTGAATACAACCTCTCCAGTGCACGCTCTCTGTGAGCTGCAGCAAGAGTATGTAGAGCAGGAACGTTTAGACACTGCTGAAATAGCAGAAAAGCCAGGACAAAATGTTCCTACAGATCATCTTCAGCGCACAGTGAGCTTTGCAACTCTGCAACATCCATTGCTGTCTCTCCTCCCTTTCCTGCCTGAAAGACCAATTGAATCCAACATCTCTGTGCTCTCTCTCTGCTGAGCAGCAACAGAGAGAGTAGAGCAGCAATGTTTAGACTGTGCTAAAACAGCAGAAGAGCCTTGCGAAAAAGCTCCTGCTGATCATGTTTAGCACATAGTTAGCTTTGCAACTGTGACACAAACATTGCTGTCACTGGTCACTTTATCTCCTAAAAGTGCATTTGAATCCAACGTTTCTGGTGCCCTCTCTCCTTTCAAGAGCAGTTGTGACAGGGGAGCACGAAGCGCTTGACCTCTAATCCCACAGCCGATGGGCCAGCAGGGAAACTCCGGCTGGGCACCTTCAGCACACAGTGAGCTTTGAAACTGTGTCACACACATTGCTGTCACCCCTCACTTTCCTACCTGAAAGTCCAATTGAATCCTACAACTCCTGTGCTTGCTCTTTGTCAGCAGCAGCAGAATATAGCAGTTACGTTTGGTCTCTGCTGAAACAGCAGAAGAGACATGCACAAAGTTCCTGCTGATCATCTTCAGCACACAGTGAGCTTTGCAACTGTGACACACACATTACTGTCACTGGTCACTTTACCTCCTAAAAGTCCATTTGAATGCAACCTTTCCAGTGCCCGCTCTCTCTGAGCAGCAGCAGAGTGAGTAGAGCAGGAACGTTTAGACTCTGCTGAAAGAGCAGAAGAGCCAGGCCAAAATGTTCCTGCTCATCATCGTCATCGCACAGCGAGCTTTGCAACTCTGCAACACACATTGCTGTCACTCCTCCCTTCATCTCCTAATAGTCCGTTTGAATCCATAGTCTCTCGCGCCCTCTCTCGCTTGAACAGCAGCAGTGACACGTGAACACGAGCTCTTGGCCTCTGCTCCCACAGCCGAAGAGCCAGGAGTGAAAGCTCCGGCTATGCATCTTCAGCACGCAGTCAGCTTTGCAACTGTGACACATATATTGCTGTCGCTCCTCACGTTCCTACCTCAAAGTCCAATTGAATCCAAAATCTCTGTGCCCTTTCTCTGCTGTGCAGCAGCAGAGAGGGTAGAGCAGGAACGTTTAGACCCTACTCAAAGAATAGAAGAGCCAGGACAAAATGTTCCTGCAGATCATCTTCAGCGCACAGCGAGCTTTGCAACTCTGCAGCACACATTGCTGTCACTCCTCCCTTTCCTGCCTGAAAGACCAATTGAATCCAACATCTCTGTGCCAGCTCTCTGCTGAGCAGCAACAGAGAGAGTAGAGCAGCAATGTTTAGACTGTGCTAAAACAGCAGAAGAGCCTTGCGAAAAACCTCCTGCTGGTCATCTATAGCACACAGTGAGCTTTGCAACTGTGACACAAACATTGCTGTCACTCTTCACTCTTTCTCCAAAAAGACCGTTTGAATACAACCTCTCCAGTGCACGCTCTCTGTGAGCTGCAGCAAGAGTAAGTAGAGCAGGAACGTTTAGACACTGCTGAAAGAGCAGAAAAGCCAGGCCAAAATGTTCCTACAGATCATCTTCAGCGCACAGCGAGCATTGCAACTCTGCAACATCCATTGCTGTCACTCCTCCCTTTCCTGCCTGAAAGACCAATTGAATCCAACATCTCTGTGCTCTCTCTCTGCTGAGCAGCAACAGAGAGAGTAGAGCAGCAATGTTTAGACTGTGCTAAAACAGCAGAAGAGCCTTGCGGAAAAGCTCCTGCTGATCATGTTTAGCACACAGTTAGCTTTGCAACTGTGACACAAACATTGCTGTCACTCCTCACTTTATCTCCTAAAAGTGCATTTGAATCCAACGTTTCTGGTGCCCTCTCTCCTTTCAAGAGCAGTTGTGACAGGGGAGCACGAAGCGCTTGACCTCTAATCCCACAGCCGATGGGCCAGCAGGGAAACTCCGGCTGGGTATCTTCAGCGCACAGTGAGCTTTGAAACTGTGTCACACACATTGCTGTCACCCCTCACTTTCCTACCTGAAAGTCCAATTGAATCCTACAACTCCTGTGCTTGCTCTTTGTCAGCAGCAGCAGAATATAGCAGTTACGTTTGGTCTCTGCTGAAACAGCAGAAGAGACATGCACAAAGTTCCTGCTGATCATCTTCAGCACACAGTGAGCTTTGCAACTGTGACACACACATTACTGTCACTGGTCACTTTATCTCCTAAAAGTCCATTTGAATGCAACCTTTCCAGTGCCCGCTCTCTCTGAGCAGCAGCAGAGTGAGTAGAGCAGGAACGTTTAGACTCTGCTGAAAGAGCAGAAGAGCCAGGCCAAAATGTTCCTGCTCATCATCGTCATCGCACAGCGAGCTTTGCAACTCTGCAACACACATTGCTGTCACTCCTCCCTTCATCTCCTAATAGTCCGTTTGAATCCATAGTCTCTCGCGCCCTCTCTCGTTTGAACAGCAGCAGTGACACGTGAACACGAGCTCTTGGCCTCTGCTCCCACAGCCGAAGAGCCAGGAGTGAAAGCTCCGGCTATGCATCTTCAGCACGCAGTCAGCTTTGCAACTGTGACACATATATTGCTGTCGCTCCTCACGTTCCTACCTCAAAGTCCAATTGAATCCAAAATCTCTGTGCCCTTTCTCTGCTGTGCAGCAGCAGAGAGGGTAGAGCAGGAACGTTTAGACCCTACTCAAAGAATAGACGAGCCAGGACAAAATGTTCCTGCAGATCATCTTCAGCGCACAGCGAGCTTTGCAACTCTGCAGCACACACTGCTGTCACTCCTCCCTTTCCTGCCTGAAAGACCAATTGAATCCAACATCTCTGTGCCAGCTCTCTGCTGAGCAGCAACAGAGAGAGTAGAGCAGCAATGTTTCGACTGTGCTAAAACAGCAGAAGAGCCTTGCGAAAAAGCTCCTGCTGATCATGTTTAGCACACAGTTAGCTTTGCAACTGTGACACAAACATTGCTGTCACTCCTCACTTTATCTCCTAAAAGTGCATTTGAATCCAACGTTTCTGGTGCCCTCTCTCCTTTCAAGAGCGGTTGTGACAGGGGAGCACGAAGCGCTTGACCTCTAATCCCACAGCCGATGGGCCAGCAGGGAAACTCCGGCTGGGCACCTTCAGCACACAGTGAGCTTTGAAACTGTGTCACACACATTGCTGTCACCCCTCACTTTCCTACCTGAAAGTCCAATTGAATCCTACAACTCCTGTGCTTGCTCTTTGTCAGCAGCAGCAGAATATAGCAGTTACGTTTGGTCTCTGCTGAAACAGCAGAAGAGACATGCACAAAGTTCCTGCTGATCATCTTCAGCACACAGTGAGCTTTGCAACTGTGACACACACATTACTGTCACTGGTCACTTTATCTCCTAAAAGTCCATTTGAATGCAACCTTTCCAGTGCCCGCTCTCTCTGAGCAGCAGCAGAGTGAGTAGAGCAGGAACGTTTAGACTCTGCTGAAAGAGCAGAAGAGCCAGGCCAAAATGTTCCTGCTCATCATCGTCATCGCACAGCGAGCTTTGCAACTCTGCAACACACATTGCTGTCACTCCTCCCTTCATCTCCTAATAGTCCGTTTGAATCCATAGTCTCTCGCGCCCTCTCTCGCTTGAACAGCAGCAGTGACACGTGAACACGAGCTCTTGGCCTCTGCTCCCACAGCCGAAGAGCCAGGAGTGAAAGCTCCGGCTATGCATCTTCAGCACGCAGTCAGCTTTGCAACTGTGACACATATATTGCTGTCGCTCCTCACGTTCCTACCTCAAAGTCCAATTGAATCCAAAATCTCTGTGCCCTTTCTCTGCTGTGCAGCAGCAGAGAGGGTAGAGCAGGAACGTTTAGACCCTACTCAAAGAATAGAAGAGCCAGGACAAAATGTTCCTGCAGATCATCTTCAGCGCACAGCGAGCTTTGCAACTCTGCAGCACACATTGCTGTCACTCCTCCCTTTCCTGCCTGAAAGACCAATTGAATCCAACATCTCTGTGCCAGCTCTCTGCTGAGCAGCAACAGAGAGAGTAGAGCAGCAATGTTTAGACTGTGCTAAAACAGCAGAAGAGCCTTGCGAAAAACCTCCTGCTGGTCATCTATAGCACACAGTGAGCTTTGCAACTGTGACACAAACATTGCTGTCACTCTTCACTCTTTCTCCAAAAAGACCGTTTGAATACAACCTCTCCAGTGCACGCTCTCTGTGAGCTGCAGCAAGAGTAAGTAGAGCAGGAACGTTTAGACACTGCTGAAAGAGCAGAAAAGCCAGGCCAAAATGTTCCTACAGATCATCTTCAGCGCACAGCGAGCATTGCAACTCTGCAACATCCATTGCTGTCACTCCTCCCTTTCCTGCCTGAAAGACCAATTGAATCCAACATCTCTGTGCTCTCTCTCTGCTGAGCAGCAACAGAGAGAGTAGAGCAGCAATGTTTAGACTGTGCTAAAACAGCAGAAGAGCCTTGCGGAAAAGCTCCTGCTGATCATGTTTAGCACACAGTTAGCTTTGCAACTGTGACACAAACATTGCTGTCACTCCTCACTTTATCTCCTAAAAGTGCATTTGAATCCAACGTTTCTGGTGCCCTCTCTCCTTTCAAGAGCAGTTGTGACAGGGGAGCACGAAGCGCTTGACCTCTAATCCCACAGCCGATGGGCCAGCAGGGAAACTCCGGCTGGGTATCTTCAGCGCACAGTGAGCTTTGAAACTGTGTCACACACATTGCTGTCACCCCTCACTTTCCTACCTGAAAGTCCAATTGAATCCTACAACTCCTGTGCTTGCTCTTTGTCAGCAGCAGCAGAATATAGCAGTTACGTTTGGTCTCTGCTGAAACAGCAGAAGAGACATGCACAAAGTTCCTGCTGATCATCTTCAGCACACAGTGAGCTTTGCAACTGTGACACACACATTACTGTCACTGGTCACTTTATCTCCTAAAAGTCCATTTGAATGCAACCTTTCCAGTGCCCGCTCTCTCTGAGCAGCAGCAGAGTGAGTAGAGCAGGAACGTTTAGACTCTGCTGAAAGAGCAGAAGAGCCAGGCCAAAATGTTCCTGCTCATCATCGTCAGCGCACAGCGAGCTTTGCAACTCTGCAACACACATTGCTGTCACTCCTCCCTTCATCTCCTAATAGTCCGTTTGAATCCATAGTCTCTCGCGCCCTCTCTCGTTTGAACAGCAGCAGTGACACGTGAACACGAGCTCTTGGCCTCTGCTCCCACAGCCGAAGAGCCAGGAGTGAAAGCTCCGGCTATGCATCTTCAGCACGCAGTCAGCTTTGCAACTGTGACACATATATTGCTGTCGCTCCTCACGTTCCTACCTCAAAGTCCAATTGAATCCATAATCTCTGTGCCCTTTCTCTGCTGTGCAGCAGCAGAGAGGGTAGAGCAGGAACGTTTAGACCCTACTCAAAGAATAGAAGAGCCAGGACAAAATGTTCCTGCAGATCATCTTCAGCGCACAGCGAGCTTTGCAACTCTGCAGCACACACTGCTGTCACTCCTCCCTTTCCTGCCTGAAAGACCAATTGAATCCAACATCTCTGTGCCAGCTCTCTGCTGAGCAGCAACAGAGAGAGTAGAGCAGCAATGTTTAGACTGTGCTAAAACAGCAGAAGAGCCTTGCGAAACAGCTCCTGCTGATCATGTTTAGCACACAGTTAGCTTTGCAACTGTGACACAAACATTGCTGTCACTGGTCACTCTATCTCCTAAAAGTGCATTTGAATCCAACGTTTCTGGTGCCCTCTCTCCTTTCAAGAGCAGTTGTGACAGGGGAGCACGAAGCGCTTGACCTCTAATCCCACAGCGGATGGGCCAGCAGGGAAACTCCGGCTGGGTATCTTCAGCGCACAGTGAGCTTTGAAACTGTGTCACACACATTGCTGTCACCCCTCACTTTCCTACCTGAAAGTCCAATTGAATCCTACAACTCCTGTGCTTGCTCTTTGTCAGCAGCAGCAGAATATAGCAGTTACGTTTGGTCTCTGCTGAAACAGCAGAAGAGACATGCACAAAGTTCCTGCTGATCATCTTCAGCACACAGTGAGCTTTGCAACTGTGACACACACATTACTGTCACTGGTCACTTTATCTCCTAAAAGTCCATTTGAATGCAACCTTTCCAGTGCCCGCTCTCTCTGAGCAGCAGCAGAGTGAGTTGAGCAGGAACGTTTAGACTCTGCTGAAAGAGCAGAAGAGCCAGGCCAAAATGTTCCTGCTCATCATCGTCATCGCACAGCGAGCTTTGCAACTCTGCAACACACATTGCTGTCACTCCTCCCTTCATCTCCTAATAGTCCGTTTGAATCCATAGTCTCTCGCGCCCTCTCTCGTTTGAACAGCAGCAGTGACACGTGAACACGAGCTCTTGGCCTCTGCTCCCACAGCCGAAGAGCCAGGAGTGAAAGCTCCGGCTATGCATCTTCAGCACGCAGTCAGCTTTGCAACTGTGACACATATATTGCTGTCGCTCCTCACGTTCCTACCTCAAAGTCCAATTGAATCCAAAATCTCTGTGCCCTTTCTCTGCTGTGCAGCAGCAGAGAGGGTAGAGCAGGAACGTTTAGACCCTACTCAAAGAATAGAAGAGCCAGGACAAAATGTTCCAGCAGATCATCTTCAGCGCACAGCGAGCTTTGCAACTCTGCAGCACACATTGCTGTCACTCCTCCCTTTCCTGCCTGAAAGACCAATTGAATCCAACATCTCTGTGCCAGCTCTCTGCTGAGCAGCAACAGAGAGAGTAGAGCAGCAATGTTTAGACTGTGCTAAAACAGCAGAAGAGCCTTGCGAAAAACCTCCTGCTGGTCATCTATAGCACACAGTGAGCTTTGCAACTGTGACACAAACATTGCTGTCACTCTTCACTCTTTCTCCAAAAAGACCGTTTGAATACAACCTCTCCAGTGCACGCTCTCTGTGAGCTGCAGCAAGAGTAAGTAGAGCAGGAACGTTTAGACACTGCTGAAAGAGCAGAAAAGCCAGGACAAAATGTTCCTACAGATCATCTTCAGCGCACAGCGAGCTTTGCAACTCTGCAACATCCATTGCTGTCTCTCCTCCCTTTCCTGCCTGAAAGACCAATTGAATCCAACATCTCTGTGCTCTCTCTCTGCTGAGCAGCAACAGAGAGAGTAGAGCAGCAATGTTTAGACTGTGCTAAAACAGCAGAAGAGCCTTGCGAAACAGCTCCTGCTGATCATGTTTAGCACACAGTTAGCTTTGCAACTGTGACACAAACATTGCTGTCACTCCTCACTTTATCTCCTAAAAGTGCATTTGAATCCAACGTTTCTGGTGCCCTCTCTCCTTTCAAGAGCAGTTGTGACAGGGGAGCACGAAGCGCTTGACCTCTAATCCCACAGCCGATGGGCCAGCAGGGAAACTCCGGCTGGGTATCTTCAGCGCACAGTGAGCTTTGAAACTGTGTCACACACATTGCTGTCACCCCTCACTTTCCTACCTGAAAGTCCAATTGAATCCTACAACTCCTGTGCTTGCTCTTTGTCAGCAGCAGCAGAATATAGCAGTTACGTTTGGTCTCTGCTGAAACAGCAGAAGAGACATGCACAAAGTTCCTGCTGATCATCTTCAGCACACAGTGAGCTTTGCAACTGTGACACACACATTACTGTCACTGGTCACTTTATCTCCTAAAAGTCCATTTGAATGCAACCTTTCCAGTGCCCGCTCTCTCTGAGCAGCAGCAGAGTGAGTAGAGCAGGAACGTTTAGACTCTGCTGAAAGAGCAGAAGAGCCAGGCCAAAATGTTCCTGCTCATCATCGTCATCGCACAGCGAGCTTTGCAACTCTGCAACACACATTGCTGTCACTCCTCCCTTCATCTCCTAATAGTCCGTTTGAATCCATAGTCTCTCGCGCCCTCTCTCGTTTGAACAGCAGCAGTGACACGTGAACACGAGCTCTTGGCCTCTGCTCCCACAGCCGAAGAGCCAGGAGTGAAAGCTCCGGCTATGCATCTTCAGCACGCAGTCAGCTTTGCAACTGTGACACATATATTGCTGTCGCTCCTCACGTTCCTACCTCAAAGTCCAATTGAATCCAAAATCTCTGTGCCCTTTCTCTGCTGTGCAGCAGCAGAGAGGGTAGAGCAGGAACGTTTAGACCCTACTCAAAGAATAGAAGAGCCAGGACAAAATGTTCCAGCAGATCATCTTCAGCGCACAGCGAGCTTTGCAACTCTGCAGCACACATTGCTGTCACTCCTCCCTTTCCTGCCTGAAAGACCAATTGAATCCAACATCTCTGTGCCAGCTCTCTGCTGAGCAGCAACAGAGAGAGTAGAGCAGCAATGTTTAGACTGTGCTAAAACAGCAGAAGAGCCTTGCGAAAAACCTCCTGCTGGTCATCTATAGCACACAGTGAGCTTTGCAACTGTGACACAAACATTGCTGTCACTCTTCACTCTTTCTCCAAAAAGACCGTTTGAATACAACCTCTCCAGTGCACGCTCTCTGTGAGCTGCAGCAAGAGTAAGTAGAGCAGGAACGTTTAGACACTGCTGAAAGAGCAGAAAAGCCAGGACAAAATGTTCCTACAGATCATCTTCAGCGCACAGCGAGCTTTGCAACTCTGCAACATCCATTGCTGTCTCTCCTCCCTTTCCTGCCTGAAAGACCAATTGAATCCAACATCTCTGTGCTCTCTCTCTGCTGAGCAGCAACAGAGAGAGTAGAGCAGCAATGTTTAGACTGTGCTAAAACAGCAGAAGAGCCTTGCGAAACAGCTCCTGCTGATCATGTTTAGCACACAGTTAGCTTTGCAACTGTGACACAAACATTGCTGTCACTGGTCACTTTATCTCCTAAAAGTGCATTTGAATCCAACGTTTCTGGTGCCCTCTCTCCTTTCAAGAGCAGTTGTGACAGGGGAGCACGAAGCGCTTGACCTCTAATCCCACAGCCGATGGGCCAGCAGGGAAACTCCGGCTGGGTATCTTCAGCGCACAGTGAGCTTTGAAACTGTGTCACACACATTGCTGTCACCCCTCACTTTCCTACCTGAAAGTCCAATTGAATCCTACAACTCCTGTGCTTGCTCTTTGTCAGCAGCAGCAGAATATAGCAGTTACGTTTGGTCTCTGCTGAAACAGCAGAAGAGACATGCACAAAGTTCCTGCTGATCATCTTCAGCACACAGTGAGCTTTGCAACTGTGACACACACATTACTGTCACTGGTCACTTTATCTCCTAAAAGTCCATTTGAATGCAACCTTTCCAGTGCCCGCTCTCTCTGAGCAGCAGCAGAGTGAGTAGAGCAGGAACGTTTAGACTCTGCTGAAAGAGCAGAAGAGCCAGGCCAAAATGTTCCTGCTCATCATCGTCATCGCACAGCGAGCTTTGCAACTCTGCAACACACATTGCTGTCACTCCTCCCTTCATCTCCTAATAGTCCGTTTGAATCCATAGTCTCTCGCGCCCTCTCTCGTTTGAACAGCAGCAGTGACACGTGAACACGAGCTCTTGGCCTCTGCTCCCACAGCCGAAGAGCCAGGAGTGAAAGCTCCGGCTATGCATCTTCAGCACGCAGTCAGCTTTGCAACTGTGACACATATATTGCTGTCGCTCCTCACGTTCCTACCTCAAAGTCCAATAGAATCCATAATCTCTGTGCCCTTTCTCTGCTGTGCAGCAGCAGAGAGGGTAGAGAAGGAACGTTTAGACCCTACTCAAAGAATAGAAGAGCCAGGACAAAATGTTCCTGCAGATCATCTTCAGCGCACAGCGAGCTTTGCAACTCTGCAGCACACACTGCTGTCACTCCTCCCTTTCCTGCCTGAAAGACCAATTGAATCCAACATCTCTGTGCCAGCTCTCTGCTGAGCAGCAACAGAGAGAGTAGAGCAGCAATGTTTAGACTGTGCTAAAACAGCAGAAGAGCCTTGCGAAAAAGCTCCTGCTGGTCATCTATAGCACACAGTGAGCTTTGCAACTGTGACACAAACATTGCTGTCACTCTTCACTCTTTCTCCAAAAAGACCGTTTGAATACAACCTCTCCAGTGCACGCTCTCTGTGAGCTGCAGCAAGAGTAAGTAGAGCAGGAACGTTTAGACACTGCTGAAAGAGCAGAAAAGCCAGGACAAAATGTTCCTACAGATCATCTTCAGCTCACAGCGAGCTTTGCAACTCTGCAGCATCCATTGCTGTCTCTCCTCCCTTTCCTGCCTGAAAGACCAATTGAATCCAACATCTCTGTGCTCTCTCTCTGCTGAGCAGCAACAGAGAGAGTAGAGCAGCAATGTTTAGACTGTGCTAAAACAGCAGAAGAGCCTTGCGAAACAGCTCCTGCTGATCATGTTTAGCACACAGTTAGCTTTGCAACTGTGACACAAACATTGCTGTCACTGGTCACTTTATCTCCTAAAAGTGCATTTGAATCCAACGTTTCTGGTGCCCTCTCTCCTTTCAAGAGCAGTTGTGACAGGGGAGCACGAAGCGCTTGACCTCTAATCCCACAGCCGATGGGCCAGCAGGGAAACTCCGGCTGGGTATCTTCAGCGCACAGTGAGCTTTGAAACTGTGTCACACACATTGCTGTCACCCCTCACTTTCCTACCTGAAAGTCCAATTGAATCCTACAACTCCTGTGCTTGCTCTTTGTCAGCAGCAGCAGAATATAGCAGTTACGTTTGGTCTCTGCTGAAACAGCAGAAGAGACATGCACAAAGTTCCTGCTGATCATCTTCAGCACACAGTGAGCTTTGCAACTGTGACACACACATTACTGTCACTGGTCACTTTATCTCCTAAAAGTCCATTTGAATGCAACCTTTCCAGTGCCCGCTCTCTCTGAGCAGCAGCAGAGTGAGTAGAGCAGGAACGTTTAGACTCTGCTGAAAGAGCAGAAGAGCCAGGCCAAAATGTTCCTGCTCATCATCGTCATCGCACAGCGAGCTTTGCAACTCTGCAACACACATTGCTGTCACTCCTCCCTTCATCTCCTAATAGTCCGTTTGAATCCATAGTCTCTCGCGCCCTCTCTCGTTTGAACAGCAGCAGTGACACGTGAACACGAGCTCTTGGCCTCTGCTCCCACAGCCGAAGAGCCAGGAGTGAAAGCTCCGGCTATGCATCTTCAGCACGCAGTCAGCTTTGCAACTGTGACACATATATTGCTGTCGCTCCTCACGTTTCTCACGCGAGAACGGTTTAGAAAAAGCCAAAATTGGCTTAAAAGGGGCTAGAGATGAGCAAAAACTGGTCAGAAATGGCCAAAAATAGCTTAAAATGGGTTAGATATAGCCAAAAAAGGGTTAAAATGGGTTAGTAGTGGGTAAAAAAGGGTTAGATGTAGCCGAAAATGGCATAAAACGTGTGAGAACTGGGCCAAAAATGGGTCAGAAAAGAAAAAAAAATGCTTATAATTACTTGAATGCGGAAGAGAGTGTTTTAGAAAGAGCCCAAAACGGCTTTAAAAGGGTTAGATGTATGCAAAAATGGGTTACAAATGGCCAAAAACGCCTTAAAATGGGATAGAAATAGTGAAAAATGGCTTAAAATGTGTTAGAAGTGTGTAAAAATGGTTTAGATAAATCCAAAAATGGTTTAAATCGTGTGAGCAATGGGCAAAAAATGAGTTAGAAAGGGAAAGAAAAACGGCTTAAACCAGGTTGAAAGTCAGAAAAAATGGTGTAGAAAGACCCAAACGTGGCTTTAAAAGGGCTAGAGATGAGCAGAAATGGGTTAGAAATGGCAAAGAATGGCTTAAAAGAGGTTAGAGATGTGCCAGAAATGGTTAGAAATGGCCAAAACTGCTTTAAAGCCGGTTAGAGATGTGCAAAAATGGGCTAGAAATGGCCAAAAATGGATTCAAGTGGGTAAAGAAATGGGGAAAACTGGGTTAGAAACAGAAAAAAACTAGCTTAAAACGGGTGGAAAGTGGGCAAAAATGGTTTAGAATGAGTCAAAAATGCATTAAAAGGGTTCTAGACACGCAAAAATGGGATAGAAATGGCCAAAAATGATTTAAAATGGGTTAGAAATGGACAAAAATTGGATTAGAAATGGCCAAAACCGGTTTAAAAAGGGTTAGAGGTAAGCAGAGATGAGTGAGAAATAGCCAAAACCGGCTTAAAAAAGGTTAGAGATGTGCAAAAATGGGTCAGAAATGACCAAAGCTGGCTTAAAATGGGTTAGAAACGGCCAAAAAAGCTTTAAAGCGGGTTAGAGATGTGCGAAAACGGGTTAGAAATGGCCTAAGTTGGCCAAAAGCGGGTTAGAAATGGCCAAAAAGGCTTTAAAGCAGGTTAGAGATGTGTGTGCAATGGTTAGAAATGGCAAAAATGGGTTAAAGCAGGTAAGAAATGGGGAAAAGTTGGTTAGAAAGGGAAGAGAAAAAACCTTCAAACGAGTGGAAAGTTGGCAAAAATCGTTCAGGTAGAGCAAAAAAGGCTTAAAAAGGGTTAGAGCTGAGGAAAAATGGGTTATAAACGGCCAAAAGCGGCTTAAAGTTGGTTAGATAGGGGTAAAACTGGGGTAGGAATGGCCAAAAATTGCTTAAAATGGGTTAGAAGTTTGCAAAACTGTGCTAGAAATGGCCCAAAAGGTTTAAATTGGGACAGAAATGGTGAAAAATGGCTTAAAATGCGTTAGGAGTGAGCAAAAATGGGTTAGATATAGCCGAAAACGGTTTAAATCGTGTGAGAAACAGGCAAAAAATGAGTTAGAAAAGAACTAAAAATGGCTTAAAACGGGTTGAGAGCGAGAAAACATCGTGTAGAAAGAGGCAAAAATGGCTTTAAAAGGGTTAGAGATGTGCAAAAATGGGTTAGAAATGGCAAAAAAATGGCTTAAAAGGGCTTATAGATGTGCCAAAAATGGTTGGAAATGGCCAAAAATGCTTTAAAGCAGTTTAGAGATGTGTAAAAGTGGGTTAGAAATGGCCTAAAATGGATTAAAGCGGGTATAATTGGGAGAAACTGTGTTAGAAACAGAAAAAAAAAAAAAAAGCTTAATAAGAGTTGAAGGAGGGCAAAAATGGTTAAGGTATAGCCAAAAAAAGGCTTAAAAAGGGTTAGAGATATGCAAAAACTGGGATAGAAATGGCCAAAAAGGCTTTAAAGCAGGTTAGAGATGTGCAAAAACTGGTCAGAAATGGCCAAAAATGGATTAAAGCGGGAGAGAAATGGGAAAAACTGCATTAGAAACAGAAAAAAAGCATAAAAAGTTTTGAATGAGGGAAAAAATGGTGAAGATATAGCCCAAAAAGGCTTAAATAGGATTATAGATGTGCAAAAATGGGATAGAAATGGCCAAAAACTCTTTAAAATGTGTTAGAAATGGAGAAAAATGGGTTAGAAATGGATAAAAAATGGATAAGAAATGGCCAAAAGTAGCTTAAAAGGGGTTAGAGATGTGCAAAAATGAGTTAGAAATGGCCAAGAATGGCATAAAACAGGTTAAGAATGGCCAAAATTGGGTTAGAAATGGCCAAAAAGGCTTTAAAGCAGGTAAGAGATGTGCAAAAAAAAAAAAAAATAAAATGGTTAGAAGTGGCAAAAAAATGGATTAAAGATGGTGAGAAATGCAGAAAACTGGGTTAGAAACGGAAAAAAAAAATAGCATAAACCGTGTTGAAAGTGGGGAGAAATGGTTTAGAAAGAACCAAAAATGGCTTTAAAAGGGTTAGAGATTTGCAAAAATGGAATAGAAATTGCCAAAATTTATTTAAAAAGCCTCAAAAATGGACAAAAAATGCATTAGAAATGGCCAAAACCGGCTTAAAAGGGTTAGAGGTATGCGAGAACGGTTTAGAAAAAGCCAAAATTGGCTTAAAAGGGGCTAGAGATGAGCAAAAAAGGGTTAGAAATGGCCAAAAATAGCTTAAAATGGGTTAGATATAGCCAAAAAAGGGTTAAAATGGGTTAGTAGTGGGTAAAAAAGGGTTAGATGTAGCCGAAAATGGCATAAAACGTGTGAGAACTGGGCCAAAAATGGGTCAGAAAAGAAAAAAAAATGCTTATAATTACTTGAATGCAGAAGAGAGTGTTTTAGAAAGAGCCCAAAACGGCTTTAAAAGGGTTAGATGTATGCAAAAATGGGTTACAAATGGCCAAAAACGCCTTAAAATGGGATAGAAATAGTGAAAAATGGCTTAAAATGTGTTAGAAGTGTGTAAAAATGGTTTAGATAAATCCAAAAATGGTTTAAATCGTGTGAGCAATGGGCAAAAAATGAGTTAGAAAGGGAAAGAAAAACGGCTTAAACCAGGTTGAAAGTCAGAAAAAATGGTGTAGAAAGACCCAAACGTGGCTTTAAAAGGGCTAGAGATGAGCAGAAATGGGTTAGAAATGGCAAAGAATGGCTTAAAAGAGGTTAGAGATGTGCCAGAAATGGTTAGAAATGGCCAAAACTGCTTTAAAGCCGGTTAGAGATGTGCAAAAATGGGCTAGAAATGGCCAAAAATGGATTCAAGTGGGTAAAGAAATGGGGAAAACTGGGTTAGAAACAGAAAAAAACTAGCTTAAAACGGGTGGAAAGTGGGCAAAAATGGTTTAGAATGAGTCAAAAATGCATTAAAAGGGTTCTAGACACGCAAAAATGGGATAGAAATGGCCAAAAATGATTTAAAACGGGTTAGAAATGGACAAAAATTGGATTAGAAATGGCCAAAACCGGTTTAAAAAGGGTTAGAGGTAAGCAGAGATGAGTGAGAAATAGCCAAAACCAGCTTAAAAAAGGTTAGAGATGTGCAAAAATGGGTCAGAAATTACCAAAGCTGGCTTAAAATGGGTTAGAAACGGCCAAAAAAGCTTTAAAGCGGGTTAGAGATGTGCGAAAACGGGTTAGAAATGGCCTAAGTTGGCCAAAAGCGGGTTAGAAATGGCCAAAAAGGCTTTAAAGCAGGTTAGAGATGTGTGTGCAATGGTTAGAAATGGCAAAAATGGGTTAAAGCAGGTAAGAAATGGGGAAAAGTTGGTTAGAAAGGAAATAGAAAAAACCTTCAAACGAGTGGAAAGTTGGCAAAAATCGTTCAGGTAGAGCAAAAAAAGGCTTAAAAAGGGTTAGAGCTGAGGAAAAATGGGTTATAAATGGCCAAAAGCGGCTTAAAGGTGGTTAGATAGGGGTAAAACTGGGGTAGGAATGGCCAAAAATTGCTTAAAATGGGTAAGAAGTTTGCAAAACTGTGCTAGAAATGGCCCAAAAGGTTTAAATTGGGATAGAAATGGTGAAAAATGGCTTAAAATGCGTTAGGAGTGAGCAAAAATGGGTTAGATATAGCCGAAAACGGTTTAGATCGTGTGAGAAACAGGCAAAAAATGAGTTAGAAAAGAACTAAAAATGGCTTAAAACGGGTTGAGAGCGAGAAAACATTGTGTAGAAAGAGGCAAAAATGGCTTTAAAAGGGTTAGAGATGTGCAAAAATGGGTTAGAAATGGCAAAAAATGGCTTAAAAGGGCTTATAGATGTGCCAAAAATGGTTGGAAATGGCCAAAAATGCTTTAAAGCCGTTTAGAGATGTGTAAAAGTGGGTTAGAAATGGCCAAAAATGGATTAAAGCGGGTAATAATTGGGAGAAACTGTGTTAGAAACAGAAAAAAAAAAAGCTTAATAAGAGTTGAAGGAGGGCAAAAATGGTTAAGGTATAGCCAAAAAAGGCTTAAAAAGGGTAAGAGATATGCAAAAACTGGGATAGAAATGGCCAAAAAGGCTTTAAAGCAGGTTAGAGATGTGCAAAAACTGGTCAGAAATGGCCAAAAATGGATTAAAGCGGGAGAGAAATGGGAAAAACTGCATTAGAAACAGAAAAAAAGCATAAAAAGTTTTGAATGTGGGAAAAAATGGTGAAGATATAGCCCAAAAAGGCTTAAATAGGATTATAGATGTGCAAAAATGGGATAGAAATGGCCAAAAACTCTTTAAAATGTGTTAGAAATGGAGAAAAATGGGTTAGAAATGGATAAAAAATGGATAAGAAATGGCCAAAAGTAGCTTAAAAGGGGTTAGAGATGTGCAAAAATGAGTTAGAAATGGCCAAGAATGGCATAAAACAGGTTAAGAATGGCCAAAATTGGGTTAGAAAAGGCCAAAAAGGCTTTAAAGCAGGTAAGAGATGTGCAAAAAAAAAAAAAAAATAAAATGGTTAGAAGTGGCAAAAAAATGGATTAAAGATGGTGAGAAATGCAGAAAACTGGGTTAGAAACGGAAAAAAAAATTAGCATAAACCGTGTTGAAAGTGGGGAGAAATGGTTTAGAAAGAACCAAAAATGGCTTTAAAAGGGTTAGAGATTTGCAAAAATGGAATAGAAATGGCCAAAATTTATTTAAAAAGCCTCAAAAATGGACAAAAAATGCATTAGAAATGGCCAAAACCGGCTTAAAAGGGTTAGAGGTATGCGAGAACGGTTTAGAAAAAGCCAAAATTGGCTTAAAAGGGGCTAGAGATGAGCAAAAAAGGGTTAGAAATGGCCAAAAATAGCTTAAAATGGGTTAGATATAGCCAGAAAAGGGTTAAAATGGGTTAGTAGTGGGTAAAAAAGGGTTAGATGTAGCCGAAAATGGCATAAAACGTGTGAGAACTGGGCCAAAAATGGGTCAGAAAAGAAAAAAAAATGCTTATAATTACTTGAATGCGGAAGAGAGTGTTTTAGAAAGAGCCCAAAACGGCTTTAAAAGGGTTAGATGTATGCAAAAATGGGTTACAAATGGCCAAAAACGCCTTAAAATGGGATAGAAATAGTGAAAAATGGCTTAAAATGTGTTAGAAGTGTGTAAAAATGGTTTAGATAAATCCAAAAATGGTTTAAATCGTGTGAGCAATGGGCAAAAAATGAGTTAGAAAGGGAAAGAAAAACGGCTTAAACCAGGTTGAAAGTCAGAAAAAATGGTGTAGAAAGACCCAAACGTGGCTTTAAAAGGGCTAGAGATGAGCAGAAATGGGTTAGAAATGGCAAAGAATGGCTTAAAAGAGGTTAGAGATGTGCCAGAAATGGTTAGAAATGGCCAAAACTGCTTTAAAGCCGGTTAGAGATGTGCAAAAATGGGCTAGAAATGGCCAAAAATGGATTCAAGTGGGTAAAGAAATGGGGAAAACTGGGTTAGAAACAGAAAAAAACTAGCTTAAAACGGGTGGAAAGTGGGCAAAAATGGTTTAGAATGAGTAAAAAATGCATTAAAAGGGTTCTAGACACGCAAAAATGGGATAGAAATGGCCAAAAATGATTTAAACCGGGTTAGAAATGGACAAAAATTGGATTAGAAATAGCCAAAACCGGTTTAAAAAGGGTTAGAGGTAAGCAGAGATGAGTGAGAAATAGCCAAAACCGGCTTAAAAAAGGTTAGAGATGTGCAAAAATGGGTCAGAAATTACCAAAGCTGGCTTAAAATGGGTTAGAAACGGCCAAAAAAGCTTTAAAGCGGGTTAGAGATGTGCGAAAACGGGTTAGAAATGGCCTAAGTTGGCCAAAAGCGGGTTAGAAATGGCCAAAAAGGCTTTAAAGCAGGTTAGAGATGTGTGTGCAATGGTTAGAAATGGCAAAAATGGGTTAAAGCAGGTAAGAAATGGGGAAAAGTTGGTTAGAAAGGGAAGAGAAAAAACCTTCAAACGAGTGGAAAGTTGGCAAAAATCGTTCAGGTAGAGCAAAAAAGGCTTAAAAAGGGTTAGAGCTGAGGAAAAATGGGTTATAAACGGCCAAAAGCGGCTTAAAGTTGGTTAGATAGGGGTAAAACTGGGGTAGGAATGGCCAAAAATTGCTTAAAATGGGTTAGAAGTTTGCAAAACTGTGCTAGAAATGGCCCAAAAGGTTTAAATTGGGACAGAAATGGTGAAAAATGGCTTAAAATGCGTTAGGAGTGAGCAAAAATGGGTTAGATATAGCCGAAAACGGTTTAAATCGTGTGAGAAACAGGCAAAAAATGAGTTAGAAAAGAACTAAAAATGGCTTAAAACGGGTTGAGAGCGAGAAAACATCGTGTAGAAAGAGGCAAAAATGGCTTTAAAAGGGTTAGAGATGTGCAAAAATGGGTTAGAAATGGCAAAAAAATGGCTTAAAAGGGCTTATAGATGTGCCAAAAATGGTTGGAAATGGCCAAAAATGCTTTAAAGCAGTTTAGAGATGTGTAAAAGTGGGTTAGAAATGGCCTAAAATGGATTAAAGCGGGTATAATTGGGAGAAACTGTGTTAGAAACAGAAAAAAAAAAAAAAAGCTTAATAAGAGTTGAAGGAGGGCAAAAATGGTTAAGGTATAGCCAAAAAAAGGCTTAAAAAGGGTTAGAGATATGCAAAAACTGGGATAGAAATGGCCAAAAAGGCTTTAAAGCAGGTTAGAGATGTGCAAAAACTGGTCAGAAATGGCCAAAAATGGATTAAAGCGGGAGAGAAATGGGAAAAACTGCATTAGAAACAGAAAAAAAGCATAAAAAGTTTTGAATGAGGGAAAAAATGGTGAAGATATAGCCCAAAAAGGCTTAAATAGGATTATAGATGTGCAAAAATGGGATAGAAATGGCCAAAAACTCTTTAAAATGTGTTAGAAATGGAGAAAAATGGGTTAGAAATGGATAAAAAATGGATAAGAAATGGCCAAAAGTAGCTTAAAAGGGGTTAGAGATGTGCAAAAATGAGTTAGAAATGGCCAAGAATGGCATAAAACAGGTTAAGAATGGCCAAAATTGGGTTAGAAATGGCCAAAAAGGCTTTAAAGCAGGTAAGAGATGTGCAAAAAAAAAAAAAAATAAAATGGTTAGAAGTGGCAAAAAAATGGATTAAAGATGGTGAGAAATGCAGAAAACTGGGTTAGAAACGGAAAAAAAAAATAGCATAAACCGTGTTGAAAGTGGGGAGAAATGGTTTAGAAAGAACCAAAAATGGCTTTAAAAGGGTTAGAGATTTGCAAAAATGGAATAGAAATTGCCAAAATTTATTTAAAAAGCCTCAAAAATGGACAAAAAATGCATTAGAAATGGCCAAAACCGGCTTAAAAGGGTTAGAGGTATGCGAGAACGGTTTAGAAAAAGCCAAAATTGGCTTAAAAGGGGCTAGAGATGAGCAAAAAAGGGTTAGAAATGGCCAAAAATAGCTTAAAATGGGTTAGATATAGCCAAAAAAGGGTTAAAATGGGTTAGTAGTGGGTAAAAAAGGGTTAGATGTAGCCGAAAATGGCATAAAACGTGTGAGAACTGGGCCAAAAATGGGTCAGAAAAGAAAAAAAAATGCTTATAATTACTTGAATGCAGAAGAGAGTGTTTTAGAAAGAGCCCAAAACGGCTTTAAAAGGGTTAGATGTATGCAAAAATGGGTTACAAATGGCCAAAAACGCCTTAAAATGGGATAGAAATAGTGAAAAATGGCTTAAAATGTGTTAGAAGTGTGTAAAAATGGTTTAGATAAATCCAAAAATGGTTTAAATCGTGTGAGCAATGGGCAAAAAATGAGTTAGAAAGGGAAAGAAAAACGGCTTAAACCAGGTTGAAAGTCAGAAAAAATGGTGTAGAAAGACCCAAACGTGGCTTTAAAAGGGCTAGAGATGAGCAGAAATGGGTTAGAAATGGCAAAGAATGGCTTAAAAGAGGTTAGAGATGTGCCAGAAATGGTTAGAAATGGCCAAAACTGCTTTAAAGCCGGTTAGAGATGTGCAAAAATGGGCTAGAAATGGCCAAAAATGGAATCAAGTGGGTAAAGAAATGGGGAAAACTGGGTTAGAAACAGAAAAAAACTAGCTTAAAACGGGTGGAAAGTGGGCAAAAATGGTTTAGAATGAGTCAAAAATGCATTAAAAGGGTTCTAGACACGCAAAAATGGGATAGAAATGGCCAAAAATGATTTAAAACGGGTTAGAAATGGACAAAAATTGGATTAGAAATGGCCAAAACCGGTTTAAAAAGGGTTAGAGGTAAGCAGAGATGAGTGAGAAATAGCCAAAACCAGCTTAAAAAAGGTTAGAGATGTGCAAAAATGGGTCAGAAATTACCAAAGCTGGCTTAAAATGGGTTAGAAACGGCCAAAAAAGCTTTAAAGCGGGTTAGAGATGTGCGAAAACGGGTTAGAAATGGCCTAAGTTGGCCAAAAGCGGGTTAGAAATGGCCAAAAAGGCTTTAAAGCAGGTTAGAGATGTGTGTGCAATGGTTAGAAATGGCAAAAATGGGTTAAAGCAGGTAAGAAATGGGGAAAAGTTGGTTAGAAAGGAAATAGAAAAAACCTTCAAACGAGTGGAAAGTTGGCAAAAATCGTTCAGGTAGAGCAAAAAAAGGCTTAAAAAGGGTTAGAGCTGAGGAAAAATGGGTTATAAATGGCCAAAAGCGGCTTAAAGGTGGTTAGATAGGGGTAAAACTGGGGTAGGAATGGCCAAAAATTGCTTAAAATGGGTAAGAAGTTTGCAAAACTGTGCTAGAAATGGCCCAAAAGGTTTAAATTGGGATAGAAATGGTGAAAAATGGCTTAAAATGCGTTAGGAGTGAGCAAAAATGGGTTAGATATAGCCGAAAACGGTTTAGATCGTGTGAGAAACAGGCAAAAAATGAGTTAGAAAAGAACTAAAAATGGCTTAAAACGGGTTGAGAGCGAGAAAACATTGTGTAGAAAGAGGCAAAAATGGCTTTAAAAGGGTTAGAGATGTGCAAAAATGGGTTAGAAATGGCAAAAAATGGCTTAAAAGGGCTTATAGATGTGCCAAAAATGGTTGGAAATGGCCAAAAATGCTTTAAAGCCGTTTAGAGATGTGTAAAAGTGGGTTAGAAATGGCCAAAAATGGATTAAAGCGGGTAATAATTGGGAGAAACTGTGTTAGAAACAGAAAAAAAAAAAGCTTAATAAGAGTTGAAGGAGGGCAAAAATGGTTAAGGTATAGCCAAAAAAGGCTTAAAAAGGGTAAGAGATATGCAAAAACTGGGATAGAAATGGCCAAAAAGGCTTTAAAGCAGGTTAGAGATGTGCAAAAACTGGTCAGAAATGGCCAAAAATGGATTAAAGCGGGAGAGAAATGGGAAAAACTGCATTAGAAACAGAAAAAAAGCATAAAAAGTTTTGAATGTGGGAAAAAATGGTGAAGATATAGCCCAAAAAGGCTTAAATAGGATTATAGATGTGCAAAAATGGGATAGAAATGGCCAAAAACTCTTTAAAATGTGTTAGAAATGGAGAAAAATGGGTTAGAAATGGATAAAAAATGGATAAGAAATGGCCAAAAGTAGCTTAAAAGGGGTTAGAGATGTGCAAAAATGAGTTAGAAATGGCCAAGAATGGCATAAAACAGGTTAAGAATGGCCAAAATTGGGTTAGAAATGGCCAAAAAGGCTTTAAAGCAGGTAAGAGATGTGCAAAAAAAAAAAAAAAAATAAAATGGTTAGAAGTGGCAAAAAAATGGATTAAAGATGGTGAGAAATGCAGAAAACTGGGTTAGAAACGGAAAAAAAAAATAGCATAAACCGTGTTGAAAGTGGGGAGAAATGGTTTAGAAAGAACCAAAAATGGCTTTAAAAGGGTTAGAGATTTGCAAAAATGGAATAGAAATTGCCAAAATTTATTTAAAAAGCCTCAAAAATGGACAAAAAATGCATTAGAAATGGCCAAAACCGGCTTAAAAGGGTTAGAGGTATGCGAGAACGGTTTAGAAAAAGCCAAAATTGGCTTAAAAGGGGCTAGAGATGAGCAAAAAAGGGTTAGAAATGGCCAAAAATAGCTTAAAATGGGTTAGATATAGCCAGAAAAGGGTTAAAATGGGTTAGTAGTGGGTAAAAAAGGGTTAGATGTAGCCGAAAATGGCATAAAACGTGTGAGAACTGGGCCAAAAATGGGTCAGAAAAGAAAAAAAAATGCTTATAATTACTTGAATGCGGAAGAGAGTGTTTTAGAAAGAGCCCAAAACGGCTTTAAAAGGGTTAGATGTATGCAAAAATGGGTTACAAATGGCCAAAAACGCCTTAAAATGGGATAGAAATAGTGAAAAATGGCTTAAAATGTGTTAGAAGTGTGTAAAAATGGTTTAGATAAATCCAAAAATGGTTTAAATCGTGTGAGCAATGGGCAAAATATGAGTTAGAAAGGGAAAGAAAAACGGCTTAAACCAGGTTGAAAGTCAGAAAAAATGGTGTAGAAAGACCCAAACGTGGCTTTAAAAGGGCTAGAGATGAGCAGAAATGGGTTAGAAATGGCAAAGAATGGCTTAAAAGAGGTTAGAGATGTGCCAGAAATGGTTAGAAATGGCCAAAACTGCTTTAAAGCCGGTTAGAGATGTGCAAAAATGGGCTAGAAATGGCCAAAAATGGATTCAAGTGGGTAAAGAAATGGGGAAAACTGGGTTAGAAACAGAAAAAAACTAGCTTAAAACGGGTGGAAAGTGGGCAAAAATGGTTTAGAATGAGTCAAAAATGCATTAAAAGGGTTCTAGACACACAAAAATGGGATAGAAATGGCCAAAAATGATTTAAAACGGGTTAGAAATGGACAAAAATTGGATTAGAAATAGCCAAAACCGGTTTAAAAAGGGTTAGAGGTAAGCAGAGATGAGTGAGAAATAGCCAAAACCGGCTTAAAAAAGGTTAGAGATGTGCAAAAATGGGTCAGAAATTACCAAAGCTGGCTTAAAATGGGTTAGAAACGGCCAAAAAAGCTTTAAAGCGGGTTAGAGATGTGCGAAAACGGGTTAGAAATGGCCTAAGTTGGCCAAAAGCGGGTTAGAAATGGCCAAAAAGGCTTTAAAGCAGGTTAGAGATGTGTGTGCAATGGTTAGAAATGGCAAAAATGGGTTAAAGCAGGTAAGAAATGGGGAAAAGTTGGTTAGAAAGGAAATAGAAAAAACCTTCAAACGAGTGGAAAGTTGGCAAAAATCGTTCAGGTAGAGCAAAAAAAGGCTTAAAAAGGGTTAGAGCTGAGGAAAAATGGGTTATAAATGGCCAAAAGCGGCTTAAAGGTGGTTAGATAGGGGTAAAACTGGGGTAGGAATGGCCAAAAATTGCTTAAAATGGGTTAGAAGTTTGCAAAACTGTGCTAGAAATGGCCCAAAAGGTTTAAATTGGGATAGAAATGGTGAAAAATGGCTTAAAATGCGTTAGGAGTGAGCAAAAATGGGTTAGATATAGCCGAAAACGGTTTAGATCGTGTGAGAAACAGGCAAAAAATGAGTTAGAAAAGAACTAAAAATGGCTTAAAACGGGTTGAGAGCGAGAAAACATCGTGTAGAAAGAGGCAAAAATGGCTTTAAAAGGGTTAGAGATGTGCAAAAATGGGTTAGAAATGGCAAAAAATGGCTTAAAAAAAAATGGGTTAGAAACAGAAAAAAAAATAGCATAAACCGTGTTGAAAGTGGGGAGAAATGGTTTAGAAAGAACCAAAAATGGCTTTAAAAGGGTTAGAGATTTGCAAAAATGGAATAGAAATGGCCAAAATTTATTTAAAAAGCCTCAAAAATGGACAAAAAATGCATTAGAAATGGCCAAAACCGGCTTAAAAGGGTTAGAGGTACGCGAGAACGGTTTAGAAAAAGCCAAAATTGGCTTAAAAGGGGCTAGAGATGAGCAAAAAAGGGTTAGAAATGGCCAAAAATAGCTTAAAATGGGTTAGATATAGCCAAAAAAGGGTTAAAATGGGTTAGTAGTGGGTAAAAAAGGGTTAGATGTAGCCGAAAATGGCATAAAACGTGTGAGAACTGGGCCAAAAATGGGTCAGAAAAGAAAAAAAAATGCTTATAATTACTTGAATGCGGAAGAGAGTGTTTTAGAAAGAGCCCAAAACGGCTTTAAAAGGGTTAGATGTATGCAAAAATGGGTTACAAATGGCCAAAAACGCCTTAAAATGGGATAGAAATAGTGAAAAATGGCTTAAAATGTGTTAGAAGTGTGTAAAAATGGTTTAGATAAATCCAAAAATGGTTTAAATCGTGTGAGCAATGGGCAAAAAATGAGTTAGAAAGGGAAAGAAAAACGGCTTAAACCAGGTTGAAAGTCAGAAAAAATGGTGTAGAAAGACCCAAACGTGGCTTTAAAAGGGCTAGAGATGAGCAGAAATGGGTTAGAAATGGCAAAGAATGGCTTAAAAGAGGTTAGAGATGTGCCAGAAATGGTTAGAAATGGCCAAAACTGCTTTAAAGCCGGTTAGAGATGTGCAAAAATGGGCTAGAAATGGCCAAAAATGGATTCAAGTGGGTAAAGAAATGGGGAAAACTGGGTTAGAAACAGAAAAAAACTAGCTTAAAACGGGTGGAAAGTGGGCAAAAATGGTTTAGAATGAGTCAAAAATGCATTAAAAGGGTTCTAGACACGCAAAAATGGGATAGAAATGGCCAAAAATGATTTAAAACGGGTTAGAAATGGACAAAAATTGGATTAGAAATGGCCAAAACCGGTTTAAAAAGGGTTAGAGGTAAGCAGAGATGAGTGAGAAATAGCCAAAACCGGCTTAAAAAAGGTTAGAGATGTGCAAAAATGGGTCAGAAATTACCAAAGCTGGCTTAAAATGGGTTAGAAACGGCCAAAAAAGCTTTAAAGCGGGTTAGAGATGTGCGAAAACGGGTTAGAAATGGCCTAAGTTGGCCAAAAGCGGGTTAGAAATGGCCAAAAAGGCTTTAAAGCAGGTTAGAGATGTGTGTGCAATGGTTAGAAATGGCAAAAATGGGTTAAAGCAGGTAAGAAATGGGGAAAAGTTGGTTAGAAAGGAAATAGAAAAAACCTTCAAACGAGTGGAAAGTTGGCAAAAATCGTTCAGGTAGAGCAAAAAAAGGCTTAAAAAGGGTTAGAGCTGAGGAAAAATGGGTTATAAATGGCCAAAAGCGGCTTAAAGGTGGTTAGATAGGGGTAAAACTGGGGTAGGAATGGCCAAAAATTGCTTAAAATGGGTTAGAAGTTTGCAAAACTGTGCTAGAAATGGCCCAAAAGGTTTAAATTGGGATAGAAATGGTGAAAAATGGCTTAAAATGCGTTAGGAGTGAGCAAAAATGGGTTAGATATAGCCGAAAACGGTTTAGATCGTGTGAGAAACAGGCAAAAAATGAGTTAGAAAAGAACTAAAAATGGCTTAAAACGGGTTGAGAGCGAGAAAACATCGTGTAGAAAGAGGCAAAAATGGCTTTAAAAGGGTTAGAGATGTGCAAAAATGGGTTAGAAATGGCAAAAAATGGCTTAAAAGGGCTTATAGATGTGCCAAAAATGGTTGGAAATGGCCAAAAATGCTTTAAAGCAGGTTAGAGATGTGTAAAAGTGGGTTAGAAATGGCCTAAAATGGATTAAAGCGGGTAATAATTGGGAGAAACTGTGTTAGAAACAGAAAAAAAAAAAGCTTAATAAGAGTTGAAGGAGGGCAAAAATGGTTAAGGTATAGCCAAAAAAGGCTTAAAAAGGGTAAGAGATATGCAAAAACTGGGATAGAAATGGCCAAAAAGGCTTTAAAGCAGGTTAGAGATGTGCAAAAACTGGTCAGAAATGGCCAAAAAAGGATTAAAGCGGGAGAGAAATGGGAAAAACTGCATTAGAAACAGAAAAAAAGCATAAAAAGTTTTGAATGTAGGAAAAAATGGTGAAGATATAGCCCAAAAAGGCTTAAATAGGATTATAGATGTGCAAAAATGGGATAGAAATGGCCAAAAACTCTTTAAAATGTGTTAGAAATGGAGAAAAATGGGTTAGAAATGGATAAAAAATGGATAAGAAATGGCCAAAAGTAGCTTAAAAGGGGTTAGAGATGTGCAAAAATGAGTTAGAAATGGCCAAGAATGGCATAAAACAGGTTAAGAATGGCCAAAATTGGGTTAGAAATGGCCAAAAAGGCTTTAAAGCAGGTAAGAGATGTGTAAAAAAAAAAAAAATAAAATGGTTAGAAGTGGCAAGAAAATGGATTAAAGATGGTGAGAAATGCAGAAAACTGGGTTAGAAACAGAAAAAAAAATAGCATAAACCGTGTTGAAAGTGGGGAGAAATGGTTTAGAAAGAACCAAAAATGGCTTTAAAAGGGTTAGAGATTTGCAAAAATGGAATAGAAATGGCCAAAATTTATTTAAAAAGCCTCAAAAATGGACAAAAAATGCATTAGAAATGGCCAAAACCGGCTTAAAAGGGTTAGAGGTATGCGAGAACGGTTTAGAAAAAGCCAAAATTGGCTTAAAAGGGGCTAGAGATGAGCAAAAAAGGGTTAGAAATGGCCAAAAATAGCTTAAAATGGGTTAGATATAGCCAAAAAAGGGTTAAAACGGGTTAGTAGTGGGTAAAAAAGGGTTAGATGTAGCCGAAAATGGCATAAAACGTGTGAGAACTGGGCCAAAAATGGGTCAGAAAAGAAAAAAAAAATGCTTATAATTACTTGAATGCGGAAGAGAGTGTTTTAGAAAGAGCCCAAAACGGCTTTAAAAGGGTTAGATGTATGCAAAAATGGGTTACAAATGGCCAAAAACGCCTTAAAATGGGATAGAAATAGTGAAAAATGGCTTAAAATGTGTTAGAAGTGTGTAAAAATGGTTTAGATAAATCCAAAAATGGTTTAAATCGTGTGAGCAATGGGCAAAAAATGAGTTAGAAAGGGAAAGAAAAACGGCTTAAACCAGGTTGAAAGTCAGAAAAAATGGTGTAGAAAGACCCAAACGTGGCTTTAAAAGGGCTAGAGATGAGCAGAAATGGGTTAGAAATGGCAAAGAATGGCTTAAAAGAGGTTAGAGATGTGCCAGAAATGGTTAGAAATGGCCAAAACTGCTTTAAAGCCGGTTAGAGATGTGCAAAAATGGGCTAGAAATGGCCAAAAATGGAATCAAGTGGGTAAAGAAATGGGGAAAACTGGGTTAGAAACAGAAAAAAACTAGCTTAAAACGGGTGGAAAGTGGGCAAAAATGGTTTAGAATGAGTCAAAAATGCATTAAAAGGGTTCTAGACACACAAAAATGGGATAGAAATGGCCAAAAATGATTTCAAACGGGTTAGAAATGGACAAAAATTGGATTAGAAATGGCCAAAACCGGTTTAAAAAGGGTTAGAGGTAAGCAGAGATGAGTGAGAAATAGCCAAAACCAGCTTAAAAAAGGTTAGAGATGTGCAAAAATGGGTCAGAAATGACCAAAGCTGGCTTAAAATGGGTTAGAAACGGCCAAAAAAGCTTTAAAGCGGGTTAGAGATGTGCGAAAACGGGTTAGAAATGGCCTAAGTTGGCCAAAAGCGGGTTAGAAATGGCCAAAAAGGCTTTAAAGCAGGTTAGAGATGTGTGTGCAATGGTTAGAAATGGCAAAAATGGGTTAAAGCAGGTAAGAAATGGGGAAAAGTTGGTTAGAAAGGGAAGAGAAAAAACCTTCAAACGAGTGGAAAGTTGGCAAAAATCGTTCAGGTAGAGCAAAAAAGGCTTAAAAAGGGTTAGAGCTGAGGAAAAATGGGTTATAAACGGCCAAAAGCGGCTTAAAGCTGGTTAGATAGGGGTAAAACTGGGGTAGGAATGGCCAAAAATTGCTTAAAATGGGTTAGAAGTTTGCAAAACTGTGCTAGAAATGGCCCAAAAGGTTTAAATTGGGATAGAAATGGTGAAAAATGGCTTAAAATGCGTTAGGAGTGAGCAAAAATGGGTTAGATATAGCCGAAAACGGTTTAAATCGTGTGAGAAACAGGCAAAAAATGAGTTAGAAAAGAACTAAAAATGGCTTAAAACGGGTTGAGAGCGAGAAAACATCGTGTAGAAAGAGGCAAAAATGGCTTTAAAAGGGTTAGAGATGTGCAAAAATGGGTTAGAAATGGCAAAAAAATGGCTTAAAAGGGCTTATAGATGTGCCAAAAATGGTTGGAAATGGCCAAAAATGCTTTAAAGCAGGTTAGAGATGTGTAAAAGTGGGTTAGAAATGGCCTAAAATGGATTAAGGCGGGTATAATTGGGAGAAACTGTGTTAGAAACAGAAAAAAAAAAAAAAGCTTAATAAGAGTTGAAGGAGGGCAAAAATGGTTAAGGTATAGCCAAAAAAAGGCTTAAAAAGGGTTAGAGATATGCAAAAACTGGGATAGAAATGGCCAAAAAGGCTTTAAAGCAGGTTAGAGATGTGCAAAAACTGGTCAGAAATGGCCAAAAATGGATTAAAGCGGGAGAGAAATGGGAAAAACTGCATTAGAAACAGAAAAAAAGCATAAAAAGTTTTGAATGAGGGAAAAAATGGTGAAGATATAGCCCAAAAAGGCTTAAATAGGATTATAGATGTGCAAAAATGGGATAGAAATGGCCAAAAACTCTTTAAAATGTGTTAGAAATGGAGAAAAATGGGTTAGAAATGGATAAAAAATGGATAAGAAATGGCCAAAAGTAGCTTAAAAGGGGTTAGAGATGTGCAAAAATGAGTTAGAAATGGCCAAGAATGGCATAAAACAGGTTAAGAATGGCCAAAATTGGGTTAGAAATGGCCAAAAAGGCTTTAAAGCAGGTAAGAGATGTGTAAAAAAAAAAAAAATAAAATGGTTAGAAGTGGCAAAAAATGGATTAAAGATGGTGAGAAATGCAGAAAACTGGGTTAGAAACAGAAAAAAAAATAGCATAAACCGTGTTGAAAGTGGGGAGAAATGGTTTAGAAAGAACCAAAAATGGCTTTAAAAGGGTTAGAGATTTGCAAAAATGGAATAGAAATGGCCAAAATTTATTTAAAAAGCCTCAAAAATGGACAAAAAATGCATTAGAAATGGCCAAAACCGGCTTAAAAGGGTTAGAGGTATGCGAGAACGGTTTAGAAAAAGCCAAAATTGGCTTAAAAGGGGCTAGAGATGAGCAAAAAAGGGTTAGAAATGGCCAAAAATAGCTTAAAATGGGTTAGATATAGCCAAAAAAGGGTTAAAACGGGTTAGTAGTGGGTAAAAAAGGGTTAGATGTAGCCGAAAATGGCATAAAACGTGTGAGAACTGGGCCAAAAATGGGTCAGAAAAGAAAAAAAAAATGCTTATAATTAGTTGAATGCAGAAGAAAGTGTTTTAGAAAGAGCCAAAAACAGGTTTAAAAGGGTTAGATGTATGCAAAAATGGGTTAGAAATGGCCAAAAACGCCTTAAAATGGGATAGAAATAGTGAAAAATGGCTTAAAATGTGTTAGAAGTGTGTAAAAATGGTTTAGATAAACCCAAAAATGGTTTAAATCGTGTGAGCAATGGGCAAAAAATGAGTTAGAAAAGGAAAGAAAAATGGCTTAAACCAGGTTGAAAGTCAGAGAAAATGGTGTAGAAAGACCCAAACGTGGCTTTAAAAGGGCTAGAGATGAGCAGAAATGGGTTAGAAATGGCCAAAAAGGCTTTAAAGCAGGTTAGAGATGTGTGTGCAATGGTTAGAAATGGCAAAAATGGGTTAAAGCAGGTAAGAAATGGGGAAAAGTTGGTTAGAAAGGAAATAGAAAAAACCTTCAAACGAGTGGAAAGTTGGCAAAAATCGTTCAGGTAGAGCAAAAAAAAGGCTTAAAAAGGGTTAGAGCTGAGGAAAAATGGGTTATAAATGGCCAAAAGCGGCTTAAAGGTGGTTAGATAGGGGTAAAACTGGGGTAGGAATGGCCAAAAATTGCTTAAAACGGGTTAGAAGTTTGCAAAACTGTGCTAGAAATGGCCCAAAAGGTTTAAATTGGGATAGAAATGGTGAAAAATGGCTTAAAATGCGTTAGGAGTGAGCAAAAATGGGTTAGATATAGCCGAAAACGGTTTAGATCGTGTGAGAAACAGGCAAAAAATGAGTTAGAAAAGAACTAAAAATGGCTTAAAACGGGTTGAGAGCGAGAAAACATCGTGTAGAAAGTGGCAAAAATGGCTTTAAAGGGGTTAGAGATGTGCAAAAATGGGTTAGAAATGGCAAAAAAATGGCTTAAAAGGGCTTATAGATGTGCCAAAAATGGTTGGAAATGGCCAAAAATGCTTTAAAGCAGTTTAGAGATGTGTAAAAGTGGGTTAGAAATGGCCTAAAATGGATTAAAGCGGGTAATAATTGGGAGAAACTGTGTTAGAAACAGAAAAGAAAAAAAAAAAAAAAAGCTTAATAAGGGTTGAAGGAGGGCAAAAATGGTTAAGGTATAGCCAAAAAAAGGCTTAAAAAGGGTTAGAGATATGCAAAAACTGGGATAGAAATGGCCAAAAAGGCTTTAAAGCAGGTTAGAGATGTGCAAAAACTGGTCAGAAATGGCCAAAAAAGGATTAAAGCGGGAGAGAAATGGGAAAAACTGCATTAGAAACAGAAAAAAAGCATAAAAAGTTTTGAATGAGGGAAAAAATGGTGAAGATATAGCCCAAAAAGGCTTAAAAAGGATTAGAGATGTGCAAAAATGGGATAGAAATGGCCAAAAACTCTTTAAAATGTGTTAGAAATGGAGAAAAATGGGTTACAAATGGACAAAAAATGGATAAGAAATGGCCAAAAGTAGCTTAAAAGGGGTTAGAGATGTGCAAAAATGAGTTAGAAATGGCCAAGAATGGCATAAAACAGGTTAAGAATGGCCAAAAATGGGTTAGAAATGGCCAAAAAGACTTTAAAGCAGGTAAGAGATGTGCAAAAAAAAAAAAAAAAAAAATGGTTAGAAGTGGCAAAAAAATGGATTAAAGATGGTGAGAAATGCAGAAAACTGGGTTAGAAACGGAAAAAAAAAATAGCATAAACCGTGTTGAAAGTGGGGAGAAATGGTTTAGAAAGAACCAAAAATGGCTTTAAAAGGGTTAGAGATTTGCAAAAATGGAATAGAAATGGCCAAAATTTATTTAAAAAGCCTCAAAAATGGACAAAAAATGCATTAGAAATGGCCAAAACCGGCTTAAAAGGGTTAGAGGTATGCGAGAACGGTTTAGAAAAAGCCAAATTAGGCTTAAAAGGGGCTAGAGATGAGCAAAAAAGGGTTAGAAATGGCCAAAAATAGCTTAAAATGGGTTAGATATAGCCAAAAAAGGGTTAAAATGGGTTAGTAGTGGGTAAAAAAGGGTTAGATGTAGCCGAAAATGGCATAAAACGTGTGAGAACTGGGCCAAAAATGGGTCAGAAAAGAAAAAAAAAATGCTTATAATTACTTGAATGCGGAAGAGAGTGTTTTAGAAAGAGCCCAAAACGGCTTTAAAAGGGTTAGATGTATGCAAAAATGGGTTACAAATGGCCAAAAACGCCTTAAAATGGGATAGAAATAGTGAAAAATGGCTTAAAATGTGTTAGAAGTGTGTAAAAATGGTTTAGATAAACCCCAAAATGGTTTAAATCGTGTGAGCAATGGGCAAAAAATGAGTTAGAAAAGGAAAGAAAAATGGCTTAAACCAGGTTGAAAGTCAGAAAAATGGTGTAGAAAGACCCAAACGTGTCTTTAAAAGGGCTAGAGATGAGCAGAAATGGGTTAGAAATGGCAAAGAATGGCTTAAAAGAGGTTAGAGATGTGCCAGAAATGGTTAGAAATGGCCAAAACTGCTTTAAAGCAGGTTAGAGATGTGCAAAAATGGGCTAGAAATGGCCAAAAATGGATTCAAGTGGGTAAAGAAATGGGGAAAACTGGGTTAGAAACAGAAAAAAAACTAGCTTAAAACGGGTGGAAAGTGGGCAAAAATGGTTTAGAATGAGTCAAAAATGCATTAAAAGGGTTCTAGACACGCAAAAATGGGATAGAAATGGCCAAAAATGATTTAAAACGGGTTAGAAATGTTCAAAAATTGGATTAGAAATGGCCAAAACCGGTTTAAAAAGGGTTAGAGGTAAGCAGAGATGAGTGCGAAATAGCCAACACCGGCTTAAAAAAGGTTAGAGATGTGCAAAAATGGGTCAGAAATGACCAAAGCTGGCTTAAAATGGGTTAGAAACGGCCAAAAAAGCTTTAAAGCGGGTTAGAGATGTGCGAAAACGGGTTAGAAATGGCCTAAGTTGGCCAAAAGCGGGTTAGAAATGGCCAAAAAGGCTTTAAAGCAGGTTAGAGATGTGTGTGCAATGGTTAGAAATGGCAAAAATGGGTTAAAGCAGGTAAGAAATGGGGAAAAGTTGGTTAGAAAGGAAATAGAAAAAACCTTCAAACGAGTGGAAAGTTGGCAAAAATCGTTCAGGTAGAGCAAAAAAAGGCTTAAAAAGGGTTAGAGCTGAGGAAAAATGGGTTATAAATGGCCAAAAGCGGCTTAAAGGTGGTTAGATAGGGGTAAAACTGGGGTAGGAATGGCCAAAAATTGCTTAAAATGGGTTAGAAGTTTGCAAAACTGTGCTAGAAATGGCCCAAAAGGTTTAAATTGGGATAGAAATGGTGAAAAATGGCTTAAAATGCGTTAGGAGTGAGCAAAAATGGGTTAGATATAGCCGAAAACGGTTTAGATCGTGTGAGAAACAGGCAAAAAATGAGTTAGAAAAGAACTAAAAATGGCTTAAAACGGGTTGAGAGCGAGAAAACATCGTGTAGAAAGAGGCAAAAATGGCTTTAAAAGGGTTAGAGATGTGCAAAAATGGGTTAGAAATGGCAAAAAATGGCTTAAAAAAAACTGGGTTAGAAACAGAAAAAAAAATAGCATAAACCGTGTTGAAAGTGGGGAGAAATGGTTTAGAAAGAACCAAAAATGGCTTTAAAAGGGTTAGAGATTTGCAAAAATGGAATAGAAATGGCCAAAATTTATTTAAAAAGCCTCAAAAATGGACAAAAAATGCATTAGAAATGGCCAAAACCGGCTTAAAAGGGTTAGAGGTACGCGAGAACGGTTTAGAAAAAGCCAAAATTGGCTTAAAAGGGGCTAGAGATGAGCAAAAAAGGGTTAGAAATGGCCAAAAATAGCTTAAAATGGGTTAGATATAGCCAAAAAAGGGTTAAAATGGGTTAGTAGTGGGTAAAAAAGGGGTAGATGTAGCCGAAAATGGCATAAAACGTGTGAGAACTGGGCCAAAAATGGGTCAGAAAAGAAAAAAAAATGCTTATAATTACTTGAATGCGGAAGAGAGTGTTTTAGAAAGAGCCCAAAACGGCTTTAAAAGGGTTAGATGTATGCAAAAATGGGTTACAAATGGCCAAAAACGCCTTAAAATGGGATAGAAATAGTGAAAAATGGCTTAAAATGTGTTAGAAGTGTGTAAAAATGGTTTAGATAAATCCAAAAATGGTTTAAATCGTGTGAGCAATGGGCAAAAAATGAGTTAGAAAGGGAAAGAAAAACGGCTTAAACCAGGTTGAAAGTCAGAAAAAATGGTGTAGAAAGACCCAAACGTGGCTTTAAAAGGGCTAGAGATGAGCAGAAATGGGTTAGAAATGGCAAAGAATGGCTTAAAAGAGGTTAGAGATGTGCCAGAAATGGTTAGAAATGGCCAAAACTGCTTTAAAGCCGGTTAGAGATGTGCAAAAATGGGCTAGAAATGGCCAAAAATGGATTCAAGTGGGTAAAGAAATGGGGAAAACTGGGTTAGAAACAGAAAAAAACTAGCTTAAAACGGGTGGAAAGTGGGCAAAAATGGTTTAGAATGAGTCAAAAATGCATTAAAAGGGTTCTAGACACGCAAAAATGGGATAGAAATGGCCAAAAATGATTTAAAACGGGTTAGAAATGGACAAAAATTGGATTAGAAATGGCCAAAACCGGTTTAAAAAGGGTTAGAGGTAAGCAGAGATGAGTGAGAAATAGCCAAAACCGGCTTAAAAAAGGTTAGAGATGTGCAAAAATGGGTCAGAAATTACCAAAGCTGGCTTAAAATGGGTTAGAAACGGCCAAAAAAGCTTTAAAGCGGGTTAGAGATGTGCGAAAACGGGTTAGAAATGGCCTAAGTTGGCCAAAAGCGGGTTAGAAATGGCCAAAAAGGCTTTAAAGCAGGTTAGAGATGTGTGTGCAATGGTTAGAAATGGCAAAAATGGGTTAAAGCAGGTAAGAAATGGGGAAAAGTTGGTTAGAAAGGAAATAGAAAAAACCTTCAAACGAGTGGAAAGTTGGCAAAAATCGTTCAGGTAGAGCAAAAAAAGGCTTAAAAAGGGTTAGAGCTGAGGAAAAATGGGTTATAAATGGCCAAAAGCGGCTTAAAGGTGGTTAGATAGGGGTAAAACTGGGGTAGGAATGGCCAAAAATTGCTTAAAATGGGTTAGAAGTTTGCAAAACTGTGCTAGAAATGGCCCAAAAGGTTTAAATTGGGATAGAAATGGTGAAAAATGGCTTAAAATGCGTTAGGAGTGAGCAAAAATGGGTTAGATATAGCCGAAAACGGTTTAGATCGTGTGAGAAACAGGCAAAAAATGAGTTAGAAAAGAACTAAAAATGGCTTAAAACGGGTTGAGAGCGAGAAAACATCGTGTAGAAAGAGGCAAAAATGGCTTTAAAAGGGTTAGAGATGTGCAAAAATGGGTTAGAAATGGCAAAAAATGGCTTAAAAGGGCTTATAGATGTGCCAAAAATGGTTGGAAATGGCCAAAAATGCTTTAAAGCAGGTTAGAGATGTGTAAAAGTGGGTTAGAAATGGCCTAAAATGGATTAAAGCGGGTAATAATTGGGAGAAACTGTGTTAGAAACAGAAAAAAAAAAAGCTTAATAAGAGTTGAAGGAGGGCAAAAATGGTTAAGGTATAGCCAAAAAAGGCTTAAAAAGGGTAAGAGATATGCAAAAACTGGGATAGAAATGGCCAAAAAGGCTTTAAAGCAGGTTAGAGATGTGCAAAAACTGGTCAGAAATGGCCAAAAAAGGATTAAAGCGGGAGAGAAATGGGAAAAACTGCATTAGAAACAGAAAAAAAGCATAAAAAGTTTTGAATGTAGGAAAAAATGGTGAAGATATAGCCCAAAAAGGCTTAAATAGGATTATAGATGTGCAAAAATGGGATAGAAATGGCCAAAAACTCTTTAAAATGTGTTAGAAATGGAGAAAAATGGGTTAGAAATGGATAAAAAATGGATAAGAAATGGCCAAAAGTAGCTTAAAAGGGGTTAGAGATGTGCAAAAATGAGTTAGAAATGGCCAAGAATGGCATAAAACAGGTTAAGAATGGCCAAAATTGGGTTAGAAATGGCCAAAAAGGCTTTAAAGCAGGTAAGAGATGTGTAAAAAAAAAAAAAATAAAATGGTTAGAAGTGGCAAGAAAATGGATTAAAGATGGTGAGAAATGCAGAAAACTGGGTTAGAAACAGAAAAAAAAATAGCATAAACCGTGTTGAAAGTGGGGAGAAATGGTTTAGAAAGAACCAAAAATGGCTTTAAAAGGGTTAGAGATTTGCAAAAATGGAATAGAAATGGCCAAAATTTATTTAAAAAGCCTCAAAAATGGACAAAAAATGCATTAGAAATGGCCAAAACCGGCTTAAAAGGGTTAGAGGTATGCGAGAACGGTTTAGAAAAAGCCAAAATTGGCTTAAAAGGGGCTAGAGATGAGCAAAAAAGGGTTAGAAATGGCCAAAAATAGCTTAAAATGGGTTAGATATAGCCAAAAAAGGGTTAAAACGGGTTAGTAGTGGGTAAAAAAGGGTTAGATGTAGCCGAAAATGGCATAAAACGTGTGAGAACTGGGCCAAAAATGGGTCAGAAAAGAAAAAAAAAATGCTTATAATTACTTGAATGCGGAAGAGAGTGTTTTAGAAAGAGCCCAAAACGGCTTTAAAAGGGTTAGATGTATGCAAAAATGGGTTACAAATGGCCAAAAACGCCTTAAAATGGGATAGAAATAGTGAAAAATGGCTTAAAATGTGTTAGAAGTGTGTAAAAATGGTTTAGATAAATCCAAAAATGGTTTAAATCGTGTGAGCAATGGGCAAAAAATGAGTTAGAAAGGGAAAGAAAAACGGCTTAAACCAGGTTGAAAGTCAGAAAAAATGGTGTAGAAAGACCCAAACGTGGCTTTAAAAGGGCTAGAGATGAGCAGAAATGGGTTAGAAATGGCAAAGAATGGCTTAAAAGAGGTTAGAGATGTGCCAGAAATGGTTAGAAATGGCCAAAACTGCTTTAAAGCCGGTTAGAGATGTGCAAAAATGGGCTAGAAATGGCCAAAAATGGAATCAAGTGGGTAAAGAAATGGGGAAAACTGGGTTAGAAACAGAAAAAAACTAGCTTAAAACGGGTGGAAAGTGGGCAAAAATGGTTTAGAATGAGTCAAAAATGCATTAAAAGGGTTCTAGACACACAAAAATGGGATAGAAATGGCCAAAAATGATTTCAAACGGGTTAGAAATGGACAAAAATTGGATTAGAAATGGCCAAAACCGGTTTAAAAAGGGTTAGAGGTAAGCAGAGATGAGTGAGAAATAGCCAAAACCAGCTTAAAAAAGGTTAGAGATGTGCAAAAATGGGTCAGAAATGACCAAAGCTGGCTTAAAATGGGTTAGAAACGGCCAAAAAAGCTTTAAAGCGGGTTAGAGATGTGCGAAAACGGGTTAGAAATGGCCTAAGTTGGCCAAAAGCGGGTTAGAAATGGCCAAAAAGGCTTTAAAGCAGGTTAGAGATGTGTGTGCAATGGTTAGAAATGGCAAAAATGGGTTAAAGCAGGTAAGAAATGGGGAAAAGTTGGTTAGAAAGGGAAGAGAAAAAACCTTCAAACGAGTGGAAAGTTGGCAAAAATCGTTCAGGTAGAGCAAAAAAGGCTTAAAAAGGGTTAGAGCTGAGGAAAAATGGGTTATAAACGGCCAAAAGCGGCTTAAAGGTGGTTAGATAGGGGTAAAACTGGGGTAGGAATGGCCAAAAATTGCTTAAAATGGGTTAGAAGTTTGCAAAACTGTGCTAGAAATGGCCCAAAAGGTTTAAATTGGGACAGAAATGGTGAAAAATGGCTTAAAATGAGTTAGGAGTGAGCAAAAATGGGTTAGATATAGCCGAAAACGGTTTAAATCGTGTGAGAAACAGGCAAAAAATGAGTTAGAAAAGAACTAAAAATGGCTTAAAACGGGTTGAGAGCGAGAAAACATCGTGTAGAAAGAGGCAAAAATGGCTTTAAAAGGGTTAGAGATGTGCAAAAATGGGTTAGAAATGGCAAAAAAATGGCTTAAAAGGGCTTATAGATGTGCCAAAAATGGTTGGAAATGGCCAAAAATGCTTTAAAGCAGGTTAGAGATGTGTAAAAGTGGGTTAGAAATGGCCTAAAATGGATTAAGGCGGGTATAATTGGGAGAAACTGTGTTAGAAACAGAAAAAAAAAAAAAAGCTTAATAAGAGTTGAAGGAGGGCAAAAATGGTTAAGGTATAGCCAAAAAAAGGCTTAAAAAGGGTTAGAGATATGCAAAAACTGGGATAGAAATGGCCAAAAAGGCTTTAAAGCAGGTTAGAGATGTGCAAAAACTGGTCAGAAATGGCCAAAAATGGATTAAAGCGGGAGAGAAATGGGAAAAACTGCATTAGAAACAGAAAAAAAGCATAAAAAGTTTTGAATGAGGGAAAAAATGGTGAAGATATAGCCCAAAAAGGCTTAAATAGGATTATAGATGTGCAAAAATGGGATAGAAATGGCCAAAAACTCTTTAAAATGTGTTAGAAATGGAGAAAAATGGGTTAGAAATGGATAAAAAATGGATAAGAAATGGCCAAAAGTAGATTAAAAGGGGTTAGAGATGTGCAAAAATGAGTTAGAAATGGCCAAGAATGGCATAAAACAGGTTAAGAATGGCCAAAATTGGGTTAGAAATGGCCAAAAAGGCTTTAAAGCAGGTAAGAGATGTGTAAAAAAAAAAAAAATAAAATGGTTAGAAGTGGCAAAAAATGGATTAAAGATGGTGAGAAATGCAGAAAACTGGGTTAGAAACAGAAAAAATAATAGCATAAACCGTGTTGAAAGTGGGGAGAAATGGTTTAGAAAGAACCAAAAATGGCTTTAAAAGGGTTAGAGATTTGCAAAAATGGAATAGAAATGGCCAAAATTTATTTAAAAAGCCTCAAAAATGGACAAAAAATGCATTAGAAATGGCCAAAACCGGCTTAAAAGGGTTAGAGGTATGCGAGAACGGTTTAGAAAAAGCCAAAATTGGCTTAAAAGGGGCTAGAGATGAGCAAAAAAGGGTTAGAAATGGCCAAAAATAGCTTAAAATGGGTTAGATATAGCCAAAAAAGGGTTAAAACGGGTTAGTAGTGGGTAAAAAAGGGTTAGATGTAGCCGAAAATGGCATAAAACGTGTGAGAACTGGGCCAAAAATGGGTCAGAAAAGAAAAAAAAATGCTTATAATTAGTTGAATGCAGAAGAAAGTGTTTTAGAAAGAGCCAAAAACAGGTTTAAAAGGGTTAGATGTATGCAAAAATGGGTTAGAAATGGCCAAAAACGCCTTAAAATGGGATAGAAATAGTGAAAAATGGCTTAAAATGTGTTAGAAGTGTGTAAAAATGGTTTAGATAAACCCAAAAATGGTTTAAATCGTGTGAGCAATGGGCAAAAAATGAGTTAGAAAAGGAAAGAAAAATGGCTTAAACCAGGTTGAAAGTCAGAGAAAATGGTGTAGAAAGACCCAAACGTGGCTTTAAAAGGGCTAGAGATGAGCAGAAATGGGTTAGAAATGGCCAAAAAGGCTTTAAAGCAGGTTAGAGATGTGTGTGCAATGGTTAGAAATGGCAAAAATGGGTTAAAGCAGGTAAGAAATGGGGAAAAGTTGGTTAGAAAGGAAATAGAAAAAACCTTCAAACGAGTGGAAAGTTGGCAAAAATCGTTCAGGTAGAGCAAAAAAAAGGCTTAAAAAGGGTTAGAGCTGAGGAAAAATGGGTTATAAATGGCCAAAAGCGGCTTAAAGGTGGTTAGATAGGGGTAAAACTGGGGTAGGAATGGCCAAAAATTGCTTAAAACGGGTTAGAAGTTTGCAAAACTGTGCTAGAAATGGCCCAAAAGGTTTAAATTGGGATAGAAATGGTGAAAAATGGCTTAAAATGCGTTAGGAGTGAGCAAAAATGGGTTAGATATAGCCGAAAACGGTTTAAATCGTGTGAGAAACAGGCAAAAAATGAGTTAGAAAAGAACTAAAAATGGCTTAAAACGGGTTGAGAGCGAGAAAACATCGTGTAGAAAGTGGCAAAAATGGCTTTAAAGGGGTTAGAGATGTGCAAAAATGGGTTAGAAATGGCAAAAAAATGGCTTAAAAGGGCTTATAGATGTGCCAAAAATGGTTGGAAATGGCCAAAAATGCTTTAAAGCAGTTTAGAGATGTGTAAAAGTGGGTTAGAAATGGCCTAAAATGGATTAAAGCGGGTAATAATTGGGAGAAACTGTGTTAGAAACAGAAAAGAAAAAAAAAAAAAAAAGCTTAATAAGGGTTGAAGGAGGGCAAAAATGGTTAAGGTATAGCCAAAAAAAGGCTTAAAAAGGGTTAGAGATATGCAAAAACTGGGATAGAAATGGCCAAAAAGGCTTTAAAGCAGGTTAGAGATGTGCAAAACTGGTCAGAAATGGCCAAAAAAGGATTAAAGCGGGAGAGAAATGGGAAAAACTGCATTAGAAACAGAAAAAAAGCATAAAAAGTTTTGAATGAGGGAAAAAATGGTGAAGATATAGCCCAAAAAGGCTTAAAAAGGATTAGAGATGTGCAAAAATGGGATAGAAATGGCCAAAAACTCTTTAAAATGTGTTAGAAATGGAGAAAAATGGGTTACAAATGGACAAAAAATGGATAAGAAATGGCCAAAAGTAGCTTAAAAGGGGTTAGAGATGTGCAAAAATGAGTTAGAAATGGCCAAGAATGGCATAAAACAGGTTAAGAATGGCCAAAATTGGGTTAGAAATGGCCAAAAAGACTTTAAAGCAGGTAAGAGATGTGCAAAAAAAAAAAAAAATAAAATGGTTAGAAGTGGCAAAAAAATGGATTAAAGATGGTGAGAAATGCAGAAAACTGGGTTAGAAACGGAAAAAAAAAATAGCATAAACCGTGTTGAAAGTGGGGAGAAATGGTTTAGAAAGAACCAAAAATGGCTTTAAAAGGGTTAGAGATTTGCAAAAATGGAATAGAAATGGCCAAAATTTATTTAAAAAGCCTCAAAAATGGACAAAAAATGCATTAGAAATGGCCAAAACCGGCTTAAAAGGGTTAGAGGTATGCGAGAACGGTTTAGAAAAAGCCAAATTAGGCTTAAAAGGGGCTAGAGATGAGCAAAAAAGGGTTAGAAATGGCCAAAAATAGCTTAAAATGGGTTAGATATAGCCAAAAAAGGGTTAAAATGGGTTAGTAGTGGGTAAAAAAGGGTTAGATGTAGCCGAAAATGGCATAAAACGTGTGAGAACTGGGCCAAAAATGGGTCAGAAAAGAAAAAAAAAATGCTTATAATTACTTGAATGCGGAAGAGAGTGTTTTAGAAAGAGCCCAAAACGGCTTTAAAAGGGTTAGATGTATGCAAAAATGGGTTACAAATGGCCAAAAACGCCTTAAAATGGGATAGAAATAGTGAAAAATGGCTTAAAATGTGTTAGAAGTGTGTAAAAATGGTTTAGATAAACCCCAAAATGGTTTAAATCGTGTGAGCAATGGGCAAAAAATGAGTTAGAAAAGGAAAGAAAAATGGCTTAAACCAGGTTGAAAGTCAGAAAAATGGTGTAGAAAGACCCAAACGTGTCTTTAAAAGGGCTAGAGATGAGCAGAAATGGGTTAGAAATGGCAAAGAATGGCTTAAAAGAGGTTAGAGATGTGCCAGAAATGGTTAGAAATGGCCAAAACTGCTTTAAAGCAGGTTAGAGATGTGCAAAAATGGGCTAGAAATGGCCAAAAATGGATTCAAGTGGGTAAAGAAATGGGGAAAACTGGGTTAGAAACAGAAAAAAAACTAGCTTAAAACGGGTGGAAAGTGGGCAAAAATGGTTTAGAATGAGTCAAAAATGCATTAAAAGGGTTCTAGACACGCAAAAATGGGATAGAAATGGCCAAAAATGATTTAAAACGGGTTAGAAATGTTCAAAAATTGGATTAGAAATGGCCAAAACCGGTTTAAAAAGGGTTAGAGGTAAGCAGAGATGAGTGAGAAATAGCCAAAACCGGCTTAAAAAAGGTTAGAGATGTGCAAAAATGGGTCAGAAATTACCAAAGCTGGCTTAAAATGGGTTAGAAACGGCCAAAAAAGCTTTAAAGCGGGTTAGAGATGTGCAAAAACGGGTTAGAAATGGCCTAAGTTGGCCAAAAGCGGGTTAGAAATGGCCAAAAAGGCTTTAAAGCAGGTTAGAGATGTGTGTGCAATGGTTAGAAATGGCAAAAATGGGTTAAAGCAGGTAAGAAATGGGGAAAAGTTGGTTAGAAAGGAAATAGAAAAAACCTTCAAACGAGTGGAAAGTTGGCAAAAATCGTTCAGGTAGAGCAAAAAAAGGCTTAAAAAGGGTTAGAGCTGAGGAAAAATGGGTTATAAATGTCCAAAAGCGGCTTAAAGGTGGTTAGATAGGGGTAAAACTGGGGTAGGAATGGCCAAAAATTGCTTAAAATGGGTTAGAAGTTTGCAAAACTGTGCTAGAAATGGCCCAAAAGGTTTAAATTGGGATAGAAATGGTGAAAAATGGCTTAAAATGCGTTAGGAGTGAGCAAAAATGGGTTAGATATAGCCGAAAACGGTTTAGATCGTGTGAGAAACAGGCAAAAAATGAGTTAGAAAAGAACTAAAAATGGCTTAAAACGGGTTGAGAGCGAGAAAACATCGTGTAGAAAGAGGCAAAAATGGCTTTAAAAGGGTTAGAGATGTGCAAAAATGGGTTAGAAATGGCAAAAAATGGCTTAAAAGGGCTTATAGATGTGCCAAAAATGGTTGGAAATGGCCAAAAATGCTTTAAAGCAGGTTAGAGATGTGTAAAAGTGGGTTAGAAATGGCCAAAAATGGATTAATGCGGGTAATAATTGGGAGAAACTGTGTTAGAAACAGAAAAGAAAAAAAAGCTTAATAAGAGTTGAAGGAGGGCAAAAATGGTTAAGGTATAGCCAAAAAAGGCTTAAAAAGGGTAAGAGATATGCAAAAACTGGGATAGAAATGGCCAAAAAGGCTTTAAAGCAGGTTAGAGATGTGCAAAAACTGGTCAGAAATGGCCAAAAATGGATTAAAGCGGGAGAGAAATGGGAAAAACTGCATTAGAAACAGAAAAAAAGCATAAAAAGTTTTGAATGAGGGAAAAAATGGTGAAGATATAGCCCAAAAAGGCTTAAATAGGATTATAGATGTGCAAAAATGGGATAGAAATGGCCAAAAACTCTTTAAAATGTGTTAGAAATGGAGAAAAATGGGTTAGAAATGGATAAAAAATGGATAAGAAATGGCCAAAAGTAGCTTAAAAGGGGTTAGAGATGTGCAAAAATGAGTTAGAAATGGCCAAGAATGGCATAAAACAGGTTAAGAATGGCCAAAATTGGGTTAGAAATGGCCAAAAAGGCTTTAAAGCAGGTAAGAGATGTGTAAAAAAAAAAAAAATAAAATGGTTAGAAGTGGCAAAAAATGGATTAAAGATGGTGAGAAATGCAGAAAACTGGGTTAGAAACAGAAAAAAAAATAGCATAAACCGTGTTGAAAGTGGGGAGAAATGGTTTAGAAAGAACCAAAAATGGCTTTAAAAGGGTTAGAGATTTGCAAAAATGGAATAGAAATGGCCAAAATTTATTTAAAAAGCCTCAAAAATGGACAAAAAATGCATTAGAAATGGCCAAAACCGGCTTAAAAGGGTTAGAGGTATGCGAGAACGGTTTAGAAAAAGCCAAAATTGGCTTAAAAGGGGCTAGAGATGAGCAAAAAAGGGTTAGAAATGGCCAAAAATAGCTTAAAATGGGTTAGATATAGCCAAAAAAGGGTTAAAACGGGTTAGTAGTGGGTAAAAAAGGGTTAGATGTAGCCGAAAATGGCATAAAACGTGTGAGAACTGGGCCAAAAATGGGTCAGAAAAGAAAAAAAAAATGCTTATAATTAGTTGAATGCAGAAGAAAGTGTTTTAGAAAGAGCCAAAAACAGGTTTAAAAGGGTTAGATGTATGCAAAAATGGGTTAGAAATGGCCAAAAACGCCTTAAAATGGGATAGAAATAGTGAAAAATGGCTTAAAATGTGTTAGAAGTGTGTAAAAATGGTTTAGATAAACCCAAAAATGGTTTAAATCGTGTGAGCAATGGGCAAAAAATGAGTTAGAAAAGGAAAGAAAAATGGCTTAAACCAGGTTGAAAGTCAGAGAAAATGGTGTAGAAAGACCCAAACGTGGCTTTAAAAGGGCTAGAGATGAGCAGAAATGGGTTAGAAATGGCCAAAAAGGCTTTAAAGCAGGTTAGAGATGTGTGTGCAATGGTTAGAAATGGCAAAAATGGGTTAAAGCAGGTAAGAAATGGGGAAAAGTTGGTTAGAAAGGAAATAGAAAAAACCTTCAAACGAGTGGAAAGTTGGCAAAAATCGTTCAGGTAGAGCAAAAAAAAGGCTTAAAAAGGGTTAGAGCTGAGGAAAAATGGGTTATAAATGGCCAAAAGCGGCTTAAAGGTGGTTAGATAGGGGTAAAACTGGGGTAGGAATGGCCAAAAATTGCTTAAAACGGGTTAGAAGTTTGCAAAACTGTGCTAGAAATGGCCCAAAAGGTTTAAATTGGGATAGAAATGGTGAAAAATGGCTTAAAATGCGTTAGGAGTGAGCAAAAATGGGTTAGATATAGCCGAAAACGGTTTAGATCGTGTGAGAAACAGGCAAAAAATGAGTTAGAAAAGAACTAAAAATGGCTTAAAACGGGTTGAGAGCGAGAAAACATCGTGTAGAAAGTGGCAAAAATGGCTTTAAAGGGGTTAGAGATGTGCAAAAATGGGTTAGAAATGGCAAAAAAATGGCTTAAAAGGGCTTATAGATGTGCCAAAAATGGTTGGAAATGGCCAAAAATGCTTTAAAGCAGTTTAGAGATGTGTAAAAGTGGGTTAGAAATGGCCTAAAATGGATTAAAGCGGGTAATAATTGGGAGAAACTGTGTTAGAAACAGAAAAGAAAAAAAAAAAAAAAAGCTTAATAAGGGTTGAAGGAGGGCAAAAATGGTTAAGGTATAGCCAAAAAAAGGCTTAAAAAGGGTTAGAGATATGCAAAAACTGGGATAGAAATGGCCAAAAAGGCTTTAAAGCAGGTTAGAGATGTGCAAAAACTGGTCAGAAATGGCCAAAAAAGGATTAAAGCGGGAGAGAAATGGGAAAAACTGCATTAGAAACAGAAAAAAAGCATAAAAAGTTTTGAATGAGGGAAAAAATGGTGAAGATATAGCCCAAAAAGGCTTAAAAAGGATTAGAGATGTGCAAAAATGGGATAGAAATGGCCAAAAACTCTTTAAAATGTGTTAGAAATGGAGAAAAATGGGTTACAAATGGACAAAAAATGGATAAGAAATGGCCAAAAGTAGCTTAAAAGGGGTTAGAGATGTGCAAAAATGAGTTAGAAATGGCCAAGAATGGCATAAAACAGGTTAAGAATGGCCAAAAATGGGTTAGAAATGGCCAAAAAGACTTTAAAGCAGGTAAGAGATGTGCAAAAAAAAAAAAAAATAAAATGGTTAGAAGTGGCAAAAAAATGGATTAAAGATGGTGAGAAATGCAGAAAACTGGGTTAGAAACGGAAAAAAAAAATAGCATAAACCGTGTTGAAAGTGGGGAGAAATGGTTTAGAAAGAACCAAAAATGGCTTTAAAAGGGTTAGAGATTTGCAAAAATGGAATAGAAATGGCCAAAATTTATTTAAAAAGCCTCAAAAATGGACAAAAAATGCATTAGAAATGGCCAAAACCGGCTTAAAAGGGTTAGAGGTATGCGAGAACGGTTTAGAAAAAGCCAAATTAGGCTTAAAAGGGGCTAGAGATGAGCAAAAAAGGGTTAGAAATGGCCAAAAATAGCTTAAAATGGGTTAGATATAGCCAAAAAAGGGTTAAAATGGGTTAGTAGTGGGTAAAAAAGGGTTAGATGTAGCCGAAAATGGCATAAAACGTGTGAGAACTGGGCCAAAAATGGGTCAGAAAAGAAAAAAAAAATGCTTATAATTACTTGAATGCGGAAGAGAGTGTTTTAGAAAGAGCCCAAAACGGCTTTAAAAGGGTTAGATGTATGCAAAAATGGGTTACAAATGGCCAAAAACGCCTTAAAATGGGATAGAAATAGTGAAAAATGGCTTAAAATGTGTTAGAAGTGTGTAAAAATGGTTTAGATAAACCCCAAAATGGTTTAAATCGTGTGAGCAATGGGCAAAAAATGAGTTAGAAAAGGAAAGAAAAATGGCTTAAACCAGGTTGAAAGTCAGAAAAATGGTGTAGAAAGACCCAAACGTGTCTTTAAAAGGGCTAGAGATGAGCAGAAATGGGTTAGAAATGGCAAAGAATGGCTTAAAAGAGGTTAGAGATGTGCCAGAAATGGTTAGAAATGGCCAAAACTGCTTTAAAGCAGGTTAGAGATGTGCAAAAATGGGCTAGAAATGGCCAAAAATGGATTCAAGTGGGTAAAGAAATGGGGAAAACTGGGTTAGAAACAGAAAAAAAACTAGCTTAAAACGGGTGGAAAGTGGGCAAAAATGGTTTAGAATGAGTCAAAAATGCATTAAAAGGGTTCTAGACACGCAAAAATGGGATAGAAATGGCCAAAAATGATTTAAAACGGGTTAGAAATGTTCAAAAATTGGATTAGAAATGGCCAAAACCGGTTTAAAAAGGGTTAGAGGTAAGCAGAGATGAGTGAGAAATAGCCAAAACCGGCTTAAAAAAGGTTAGAGATGTGCAAAAATGGGTCAGAAATGACCAAAGCTGGCTTAAAATGGGTTAGAAACGGCCAAAAAAGCTTTAAAGCGGGTTAGAGATGTGCAAAAACGGGTTAGAAATGGCCTAAGTTGGCCAAAAGCGGGTTAGAAATGGCCAAAAAGGCTTTAAAGCAGGTTAGAGATGTGTGTGCAATGGTTAGAAATGGCAAAAATGGGTTAAAGCAGGTAAGAAATGGGGAAAAGTTGGTTAGAAAGGAAATAGAAAAAAACTTCAAACGAGTGGAAAGTTGGCAAAAATCGTTCAGGTAGAGCAAAAAAAGGCTTAAAAAGGGTTAGAGCTGAGGAAAAATGGGTTATAAATGGCCAAAAGCGGCTTAAAGGTGGTTAGATAGGGGTAAAACTGGGGTAGGAATGGCCAAAAATTGCTTAAAATGGGTTAGAAGTTTGCAAAACTGTGCTAGAAATGGCCCAAAAGGTTTAAATTGGGATAGAAATGGTGAAAAATGGCTTAAAATGCGTTAGGAGTGAGCAAAAATGGGTTAGATATAGCCGAAAACGGTTTAGATCGTGTGAGAAACAGGCAAAAAATGAGTTAGAAAAGAACTAAAAATGGCTTAAAACGGGTTGAGAGCGAGAAAACATCGTGTAGAAAGAGGCAAAAATGGCTTTAAAAGGGTTAGAGATGTGCAAAAATGGGTTAGAAATGGCAAAAAATGGCTTAAAAGGGCTTATAGATGTGCCAAAAATGGTTGGAAATGGCCAAAAATGCTTTAAAGCAGGTTAGAGATGTGTAAAAGTGGGTTAGAAATGGCCAAAAATGGATTAATGCGGGTAATAATTGGGAGAAACTGTGTTAGAAACAGAAAAAAAAAAAAAGCTTAATAAGAGTTGAAGGAGGGCAAAAATGGTTAAGGTATAGCCAAAAAAGGCTTAAAAAGGGTAAGAGATATGCAAAAACTGGGATAGAAATGGCCAAAAAGGCTTTAAAGCAGGTTAGAGATGTGCAAAAACTGGTCAGAAATGGCCAAAAATGGATTAAAGCGGGAGAGAAATGGGAAAAACTGCATTAGAAACAGAAAAAAAGCATAAAAAGTTTTGAATGAGGGAAAAAATGGTGAAGATATAGCCCAAAAAGGCTTAAATAGGATTAGAGATGTGCAAAAATGGGATAGAAATGGCCAAAAACTCTTTAAAATGTGTTAGAAATGGAGAAAAATGGGTTAGAAATGGATAAAAAATGGATAAGAAATGGCCAAAAGTAGCTTAAAAGGGGTTAGAGATGTGCAAAAATGAGTTAGAAATGGCCAAGAATGGCATAAAACAGGTTAAGAATGGCCAAAATTGGGTTAGAAATGGCCAAAAAGGCTTTAAAGCAGGTAAGAGATGTGTAAAAAAAAAAAAAAAATAAAATGGTTAGAAGTGGCAAAAAATGGATTAAAGATGGTGAGAAATGCAGAAAACTGGGTTAGAAACAGAAAAAAAAAATAGCATAAGCCGTGTTGAAAGTGGGGAGAAATGGTTTAGAAAGAACCAAAAATGGCTTTAAAAGGGTTAGAGATTTGCAAAAATGGAATAGAAATGGCCAAAATTTATTTAAAAAGCCTCAAAAATGGACAAAAAATGCATTAGAAATGGCCAAAACCGGCTTAAAAGGGTTAGAGGTACGCGAGAACGGTTTAGAAAAAGCCAAAATTGGCTTAAAAGGGGCTAGAGATGAGCAAAAAAGGGTTAGAAATGGCCAAAAATAGCTTAAAATGGGTTAGATATAGCCAAAAAAGGGTTAAAATGGGTTAGTAGTGGGTAAAAAAGGGTTAGATGTAGCCGAAAATGGCATAAAACGTGTGAGAACTGGGCCAAAAATGGGTCAGAAAAGAAAAAAAAATGCTTATAATTACTTGAATGCGGAAGAGAGTGTTTTAGAAAGAGCCCAAAACGGCTTTAAAAGGGTTAGATGTATGCAAAAATGGGTTAGAAATGGCCAAAAACGCCTTAAAATGGGATAGAAATAGTGAAAAATGGCTTAAAATGTGTTAGAAGTGTGTAAAAATGGTTTAGATAAATCCAAAAATGGTTTAAATCGTGCGAGCAATGGGCAAAAAATGAGTTAGAAAGGGAAAGAAAAACGGCTTAAACCAGGTTGAAAGTCAGAAAAAATGGTGTAGAAAGACCCAAACGTGGCTTTAAAAGGGCTAGAGATGAGCAGAAATGGGTTAGAAATGGCAAAGAATGGCTTAAAAGAGGTTAGAGATGTGCCAGAAATGGTTAGAAATGGCCAAAACTGCTTTAAAGCCAGTTAGAGATGTGCAAAAATGGGCTAGAAATGGCCAAAAATGGATTCAAGTGGGTAAAGAAATGGGGAAAACTGGGTTAGAAACAGAAAAAAACTAGCTTAAAACGGGTGGAAAGTGGGCAAAAATGGTTTAGAATGAGTCAAAAATGCATTAAAAGGGTTCTAGAGTTGCTGAGGTGAGTAGCTTGTGAGAGGACGCCTGCAACACCGGAGCGGAGAGGGGAGAGATCAGCGTCCAGGAGCCTCACCTCAGAGCGACAAGAGCCACTGAGGAGGGAGCCTCAAGTCCTCAACAGGACTTGCCCAGGACTCGGAAGCTCAGCTCCCGCGAGGGGCTGACTCACAGGGGGCGGAGCCAGGAGGCTCGGTGTCAGATTCAAACCGGCCATCAAGGGCCACTCTCGATCAGTTGCTGAGGTGAGTAGCTTGCGAGAGGACGCCTGCAACACCGGAGCGGAGAGGGGAGAGATCAGCGTCCAGGAGCCTCACCTCAGAGCGACAAGAGCCACTGAGGAGGGAGCCTCAAGTCCTCAACAGGACTTGCCCAGGACTCGGAAGCTCAGCTCCCGCGAGGGGCTGACTCACAGGGGGCGGAGCCAAGAGGAGTGGCACCAGCTGGGAGTGGCTAAAAAACCTTCCCAGGGAGCGCGGCGAACAGAGCCGGCAAACAGAGAGCGTCGAGGCAGAGGGTCGAGGCAGTTTGCGCGGCAGTTCGCGCGGGCAGGCGAGCGGGCAGGCGAGCGGGCAGGGAAGCGTTCCATCCGCCTCATCGAGAGGACTCGCCTGGAGTACAGGAGGGGGAAGGAGTGCTGAGGGACGTAGACGGATTGATTGACCAGATAGATCATGGTTACAACACGATCGAAAGCTGTAGTGAGTACTAATGTGGGTATCCAGACTGAGCCTTCCTGCAGACATGCAGCTGTGCAGGTCTCTGGCTGCAGCGAATGCCTGAGCCTGGCACTTGTATTGGAGGGAGCCAGTGACACTGCTTGTGTTCGCTGTGAGCAAATAAATGACCTGCTCAGGCAGGTGGCTGAACTGAGGGAGGAGGTAGAAAGGTTGAGAGCCATTAGAGAGTGTGAAAGTGAAATAGATTGGTGGAACCACACCCTAAGGCAAGGGCAGAGGGAAGTGGTTCAACAAGATATGGATCCCCTTCCCTCCTACCATCAGACAGAAGGAGAGAGCTTAATGGACAAGGATGGATGGAGGGAGGTTCCTCCTCGGAGAGGTAAGCGAAAACCCTCACAATCCCTTCCTCCCTCCCAGTTGCCCTTGAATAACAGGTATGAGGTCTTGGAAATTCAGGGCCAGGTGAATGGAGATGGTGAGGCAAATCTATCTAGTGAGTCACCCAGGGCTAGTCACTCACCCACATGCCTCAGAACTTCCCCAACCAAGAAGAAAAGAAGAGTAATTGTGGTGGGTGACTCCCTTCTGAGGGGAACAGAAGGGCCCATTTGTCGACCGGATCCACCCCACAGGGAGGTCTGCTGCCTGCCTGGGGCTCGGATTAGAGATGTTAAAAATAAGCTCTCTGAACTGGTGCAGCCGTCTGACTACTACCCACTGCTGGTTTTTCAGGTTGGCAGTGACGAAATTATTACGAGGAACGTAAGGGCAATGAAGAGAGACTACAGGGCCCTGGGACGGCTGGTTAAAGGGTCTGGAGCGCAAGTGGTGTTTGCCTCCATACCTGTTGCAAGCGAGGGTGAAGGGATATATAAGAAGACTCTGCAGGTTAATGTATGGCTACGTGACTGGTGCCAAAGGCAGGGGTTTGGGTTTTTCAGTCACGGGTTGCTGTATGGGACACCTGGTTTGCTGGTGACAGGCGGGATACACCAGTCCCAGAGAAAAAAAAGGGTTTTGGGGCAGGAGTTAGCAGGGCTTATTGACAGGGCTTTAAACTAGTTAGGAAGGGGGGAGGGGATTTAACTGGGCCTGTTGGGGACAAGCCCAAGAGGAACATGCTAGGGATTGAAGGGTGGCGGGCTAAGGAGGACTATCAATCTCTTGTTTCACTTGTGGGAAAGGATAGCTCTTTAGACCCTGTCCCGCAGGGGAAAAAGAGTACTAGGACTGGCTCCCTGAAATGCCTGTACACCAATGCACGCAGCATGGGGAATAAACAGGAGGAGTTAGAAGTCTGTGTGCGGGCTAAAGGTTATGATCTAGTGGCGATTACAGAGACATGGTGGGACAGTTCACATGACTGGAATGTGGTCATGGATGGCTATGTCCTTTTTAGGAAAGATAGGTCAGCGAAGCGAGGTGGTGGAGTTGCTCTTTACGTGAGAGAGCAACTAGAATGTATTGAGTTCTGTCCGGGGTCGGATGAGGAGCAAGTGGAATGTCTGTGGGTACGAATCAAGGGGCTGACTGGCACGGGTGATACAGTTGTGGGGGTCTATTACAGACCTCCTGATCAGGACGAAGGAGTTGATGAGGCTTTCTACAGGCAACTGGAAGTAGCCTCGCGACTACATGCCTTAGTCGTCGTGGGGGACTTTAATTACCCCGATATTTGCTGGAAGACTCACACAGCCAGTCATTCACAGTCTAGGAGGTTCCTCGAGTGCATTGATGATAATTTCTTAATGCAAATGGTGGACGTACCAACTAGGGGAGCAGCGCTGCTAGATTTAGTACTCGCCAACAAGGAGGGTTTGGTCGAAGTGGTGACGGTCAATGGCAGCCTTGGCTGCAGTGACCATGAGATGGTGGAGTTTAGGATCCTGTGTGGGAGGAATAGAATACCTAGCAAAGCCACAGTTCTGGATTTCCGAAGGGCCAACTTTGGCCTCTTCAGTCAACTGCTAAGGGAAGTCTCATGGGAAAGTGTACTAGGCGGTAAAGGGGCTCAAGATAGTTGGTTAGCATTCAAGGACCGCTTCTTCCAAGCTCAGGATCGGAGCGTCCCAATGAGTAGGAAGTCAAGTAAGGGATCTAGGAGACCGGCGTGGTTAAACAAGGAGCTGCTGGGCAAACTCAAGTGGAAAAGGAGAATCTATGGATTATGGAAGGAGGGGCTGGCCGCTTGGGAGGAATATAGGACAGTTGTTAGAGGATGTAGGGAGGCAATTAGGACAGCTAAGGCCTCCTTGGAACTCAATCTTGCTAGTCGGGTTAAAGACAATAGAAAGGGCTTCTTCAAATACATAGCAAATAAAACTAAAACAAGAGGCAATATAGGCCCACTGCTGAACGAAGTGGGTACCCTGGAGACAGAGGATATAAAGAAGGCAGAGGTGCTGAATGCCTTCTTTGCCTCTGTCTTTACTCCTGCAGACTCTCCCCGAGGGCCCCGGATTTCTATAGCCCCAGAAGGAGTCAGGACAAAGGAGGAGTTTGCTTTGGTAGATGAGGATTGGGTTAGGGATCAGCTATGCAAACTGGACATCTGTAAATCGATGGGTCCGGATGGAATGCACCCACGGGTGCTGAGGGAGCTGGCGGAGGTCATTGCTAGGCCACTTTCCATCATCTTTGGTAAGTCGTGGGAAATGGGCGAGGTGCCTGAGGATTGGCGGATGGCAAAGGTCACACCAATCTATAAGAAGGGCAAGAAGGAGGACCCGGGTAATTATAGACCGGTCAGCCTTACCTCCATCCCTGGAAAGATGATGGAACAACTTATTCTTGACTCCATCACTAGGCATATCAAGGATGAGGGGGTCATTAAGAACAGCCAACATGGTTTTATGAGGGGGAAGTCATGTATGACCAACCTTATAGCCTTCTATGAGGAAGTGACTAGGTGGAGGGATGATGGTAGAGCGGTAGATGTAGTTTTTCTTGATTTCAGTAAGGCATTTGATACTGTCTCCCACAGCATCCTCATAGATAAGCTGAGGAAGTGTGGGCTTGACGATCAAGTAGTGAGGTGGATCGAGAACTGGTTGAAAGGAAGAAGGCAGAGAGTTGTGGTCAATGGCGCAGAATCTAGCTGGAGGTCTGTGACTAGTGGAGTTCCTCAGGGGTCGGTGCTGGGACCGGTGCTGTTTAATATTTTCATCAATGACCTGGATGAGGGAACTGAGTGCACCCTCAGCAAGTTTGCTGATGACACAAAACTGGGAGGAGTGGCTGACACACCAGAGGACTGTGCTGCCATTCAGCGAGACCTGGACAGGCTGGAGAGTTGGGCGGGGAGAAACTGGATGAAATTTAACAAGGGCAAGTGTAGAGTCTTGCATCTGGGGAAGAACAACCCCATGTACCAGTACAGGTTGGGGGGTGACCTGCTGGAAAGTAGTGAAGGGGAAAGGGACCTGGGGGTCCTGGTGGATAGGAGGATGACCATGAGCCAGCAATGTGCTCTTGTGGCCAAGAAGGCAAATGGCATCTTAGGGTGCATTAGAAAGGGAGTGGTTAGTAGGTCAAGAGAGGTTCTCCTCCCCCTCTACTCAGCCTTGGTGAGGCCGCATCTGGAATATTGCGTCCAGTTCTGGGCCCCTCTGTTCAAGAAGGACAGGGAATTGCTTGAAGGAGTCCAGCGCAGAGCCACAAAGATGATTAAGGGAGTGGAACATCTCCCTTATGAGGAGAGGCTGAGGGAGCTGGGTCTCTTTAGCTTGCAAAAGAGGAGACTGAGGGGTGACCTCATCAATGTTTACAAATATGTGAAGGGTAGGTGTCAGGATGATGGAGCTAGGCTTTTTTCAGTGATATCCAGTGATAGGACAAGGGGCAATGGGTGTAAACTGGAGCATAGGAAGTTCCACGTTAACATCAGGAAGAACTTCTTTACTGTAAGAGTGACAGAGCACTGGAACAGGCTGCCCAGGGGGGTTGTGGAGTCTCCTACACTGGAGATATTCAAGGCCCGCCTGGACAAGTTCCTGTGTGATGTACTGTAGGTTACCCTGCTCTTGCAGGGGGGTTGGACTAGATGATCTTTTTAGGTCCCTTCCAACCCTTGGGATTCTGTGATTCTGTGATTCTGTGACATGCAAAAATGGGATAGAAATGGCCAAAAATGATTTAAAATGGGTTAGAAATGGACAAAAATTGGATTAGAAATGGCCAAAACCGGTTTAAAAAGGGTTAGAGGTAAGCAGAGATGAGTGAGAAATAGCCAAAACCAGCTTAAAAAAGGTTAGAGATGTGCAAAAATGGGTCAGAAATGACCAAAGCTGGCTTAAAATGGGTTAGAAACGGCCAAAAAAGCTTTAAAGCGGGTTAGAGATGTGCAAAAACGGGTTAGAAATGGCCTAAGTTGGCCAAAAGCGGGTTAGAAATGGCCAAAAAGGCTTTAAAGCAGGTTAGAGATGTGTGTGCAATGGTTAGAAATGGCAAAAATGGGTTAAAGCAGGTAAGAAATGGGGAAAAGTTGGTTAGAAAGGAAATAGAAAAAACCTTCAAACGAGTGGAAAGTTGGCAAAAATCGTTCAGGTAGAGCAAAAAAAGGCTTAAAAAGGGTTAGAGCTGAGGAAAAATGGGTTATAAATGGCCAAAAGCGGCTTAAAGGTGGTTAGATAGGGGTAAAACTGGGGTAGGAATGGCCAAAAATTGCTTAAAATGGGTTAGAAGTTTGCAAAACTGTGCTAGAAATGGCCCAAAAGGTTTAAATTGGGATAGAAATGGTGAAAAATGGCTTAAAATGCGTTAGGAGTGAGCAAAAATGGGTTAGATATAGCCGAAAACGGTTTAGATCGTGTGAGAAACAGGCAAAAAATGAGTTAGAAAAGAACTAAAAATGGCTTAAAACGGGTTGAGAGCGAGAAAACATCGTGTAGAAAGAGGCAAAAATGGCTTTAAAAGGGTTAGAGATGTGCAAAAATGGGTTAGAAATGGCAAAAAATGGCTTAAAAGGGCTTATAGATGTGCCAAAAATGGTTGGAAATGGCCAAAAATGCTTTAAAGCAGGTTAGAGATGTGTAAAAGTGGGTTAGAAATGGCCAAAAATGGATTAATGCGGGTAATAATTGGGAGAAACTGTGTTAGAAACAGAAAAAAAAAAAAGCTTAATAAGAGTTGAAGGAGGGCAAAAATGGTTAAGGTATAGCCAAAAAAGGCTTAAAAAGGGTAAGAGATATGCAAAAACTGGGATAGAAATGGCCAAAAAGGCTTTAAAGCAGGTTAGAGATGTGCAAAAACTGGTCAGAAATGGCCAAAAATGGATTAAAGCGGGAGAGAAATGGGAAAAACTGCATTAGAAACAGAAAAAAAGCATAAAAAGTTTTGAATGAGGGAAAAAATGGTGAAGATATAGCCCAAAAAGGCTTAAATAGGATTAGAGATGTGCAAAAATGGGATAGAAATGGCCAAAAACTCTTTAAAATCTGTTAGAAATGGATAAAAAATGGATAAGAAATGGCCAAAAGTAGCTTAAAAGGGGTTAGAGATGTGCAAAAATGAGTTAGAAATGGCCAAGAATGGCATAAAACAGGTTAAGAATGGCCAAAATTGGGTTAGAAATGGCCAAAAAGGCTTTAAAGCAGGTAAGAGATGTGTAAAAAAAAAAAAAAAATAAAATGGTTAGAAGTGGCAAAAAATGGATTAAAGATGGTGAGAAATGCAGAAAACTGGGTTAGAAACAGAAAAAAAAATAGCATAAACCGTGTTGAAAGTGGGGAGAAATGGTTTAGAAAGAACCAAAAATGGCTTTAAAAGGGTTAGAGATTTGCAAAAATGGAATAGAAATGGCCAAAATTTATTTAAAAAGCCTCAAAAATGGACAAAAAATGCATTAGAAATGGCCAAAACCGGCTTAAAAGGGTTAGAGGTATGCGAGAACGGTTTAGAAAAAGCCAAATTAGGCTTAAAAGGGGCTAGAGATGAGCAAAAAAGGGTTAGAAATGGCCAAAAATAGCTTAAAATGGGTTAGATATAGCCAAAAAAGGGTTAAAATGGGTTAGTAGTGGGTAAAAAAGGGTTAGATGTAGCCGAAAATGGCATAAAACGTGTGAGAACTGGGCCAAAAATGGGTCAGAAAAGAAAAAAAAATGCTTATAACTAGTTGAATGCAGAAGAAAGTGTTTTAGAAAGAGCCAAAAACGGCTTTAAAAGGGTTAGATGTATGCAAAAATGGGTTAGAAATGGCCAAAAACGCCTTAAAATGGGATAGAAATAGTGAAAAATGGCTTAAAATGTGTTAGAAGTGTGTAAAAATGGTTTAGATAAACCCAAAAATGGTTTAAATCGTGTGAGCAATGGGCAAAAAATGAGTTAGAAAAGGAAAGAAAAATGGCTTAAACCAGGTTGAAAGTCAGAAAAAATGGTGTAGAAAGACCCAAACGTGTCTTTAAAAGGGCTAGAGATGAGCAGAAATGGGTTAGAAATGGCAAAGAATGGCTTAAAAGAGGTTAGAGATGTGCCAGAAATGGTTAGAAATGGCCAAAACTGCTTTAAAGCAGGTTAGAGATGTGCAAAAATGGGCTAGAAATGGCCAAAAATGGATTCAAGTGGGTAAAGAAATGGGGAAAACTGGGTTAGAAACAGAAAAAAAACTAGCTTAAAACGGGTGGAAAGTGGGCAAAAATGGTTGAGAAAGAGTCAAAAATGCATTAAAAGGGTTCTAGGCACGCAAAAATGGGATAGAAATGGCCAAAAATGATTTAAACCGGGTTAGAAATGGACAAAAATTGGATTAGAAATGGCCAAAACCGGTTTAAAAAGGGTTAGAGGTAAGCAGAGATGAGTGAGAAATAGCCAAAACCGGCTTAAAAAAGGTTAGAGATGTGCAAAAATGGGTCAGAAATGACCAAAGCTGGCTTAAAATGGGTTAGAAACGGCCAAAAAAGCTTTAAAGCGGGTTAGAGATGTGCAAAAACGGGTTAGAAATGGCCTAAGTTGGCCAAAAGCGGGTTAGAAATGGCCAAAAAGGCTTTAAAGCAGGTTAGAGATGTGTGTGCAATGGTTAGAAATGGCAAAAATGGGTTAAAGCAGGTAAGAAATGGGGAAAAGTTGGTTAGAAAGGAAATAGAAAAAACCTTCAAACGAGTGGAAAGTTGGCAAAAATCGTTCAGGTAGAGCAAAAAAAGGCTTAAAAAGGGTTAGAGCTGAGGAAAAATGGGTTATAAATGGCCAAAAGCGGCTTAAAGGTGGTTAGATAGGGGTAAAACTGGGGTAGGAATGGCCAAAAATTGCTTAAAATGGGTTAGAAGTTTGCAAAACTGTGCTAGAAATGGCCCAAAAGGTTTAAATTGGGATAGAAATGGTGAAAAATGGCTTAAAATGCGTTAGGAGTGAGCAAAAATGGGTTAGATATAGCCGAAAACGGTTTAGATCGTGTGAGAAACAGGCAAAAAATGAGTTAGAAAAGAACTAAAAATGGCTTAAAACGGGTTGAGAGCGAGAAAACATCGTGTAGAAAGAGGCAAAAATGGCTTTAAAAGGGTTAGAGATGTGCAAAAATGGGTTAGAAATGGCAAAAAATGGCTTAAAAGGGCTTATAGATGTGCCAAAAATGGTTGGAAATGGCCAAAAATGCTTTAAAGCAGGTTAGAGATGTGTAAAAGTGGGTTAGAAATGGCCAAAAATGGATTAATGCGGGTAATAATTGGGAGAAACTGTGTTAGAAACAGAAAAGAAAAAAAAAAAAAAAAGCTTAATAAGGGTTGAAGGAGGGCAAAAATGGTTAAGGTATAGCCAAAAAAAGGCTTAAAAAGGGTTAGAGATATGCAAAAACTGGGATAGAAATGGCCAAAAAGGCTTTAAAGCAGGTTAGAGATGTGCAAAACTGGTCAGAAATGGCCAAAAAAGGATTAAAGCGGGAGAGAAATGGGAAAAACTGCATTAGAAACAGAAAAAAAGCATAAAAAGTTTTGAATGAGGGAAAAAATGGTGAAGATATAGCCCAAAAAGGCTTAAAAAGGATTAGAGATGTGCAAAAATGGGATAGAAATGGCCAAAAACTCTTTAAAATGTGTTAGAAATGGAGAAAAATGGGTTACAAATGGACAAAAAATGGATAAGAAATGGCCAAAAGTAGCTTAAAAGGGGTTAGAGATGTGCAAAAATGAGTTAGAAATGGCCAAGAATGGCATAAAACAGGTTAAGAATGGCCAAAATTGGGTTAGAAATGGCCAAAAAGACTTTAAAGCAGGTAAGAGATGTGCAAAAAAAAAAAAAAATAAAATGGTTAGAAGTGGCAAAAAAATGGATTAAAGATGGTGAGAAATGCAGAAAACTGGGTTAGAAACGGAAAAAAAAAATAGCATAAACCGTGTTGAAAGTGGGGAGAAATGGTTTAGAAAGAACCAAAAATGGCTTTAAAAGGGTTAGAGATTTGCAAAAATGGAATAGAAATGGCCAAAATTTATTTAAAAAGCCTCAAAAATGGACAAAAAATGCATTAGAAATGGCCAAAACCGGCTTAAAAGGGTTAGAGGTATGCGAGAACGGTTTAGAAAAAGCCAAATTAGGCTTAAAAGGGGCTAGAGATGAGCAAAAAAGGGTTAGAAATGGCCAAAAATAGCTTAAAATGGGTTAGATATAGCCAAAAAAGGGTTAAAATGGGTTAGTAGTGGGTAAAAAAGGGTTAGATGTAGCCGAAAATGGCATAAAACGTGTGAGAACTGGGCCAAAAATGGGTCAGAAAAGAAAAAAAAAATGCTTATAATTACTTGAATGCGGAAGAGAGTGTTTTAGAAAGAGCCCAAAACGGCTTTAAAAGGGTTAGATGTATGCAAAAATGGGTTACAAATGGCCAAAAACGCCTTAAAATGGGATAGAAATAGTGAAAAATGGCTTAAAATGTGTTAGAAGTGTGTAAAAATGGTTTAGATAAACCCCAAAATGGTTTAAATCGTGTGAGCAATGGGCAAAAAATGAGTTAGAAAAGGAAAGAAAAATGGCTTAAACCAGGTTGAAAGTCAGAAAAATGGTGTAGAAAGACCCAAACGTGTCTTTAAAAGGGCTAGAGATGAGCAGAAATGGGTTAGAAATGGCAAAGAATGGCTTAAAAGAGGTTAGAGATGTGCCAGAAATGGTTAGAAATGGCCAAAACTGCTTTAAAGCAGGTTAGAGATGTGCAAAAATGGGCTAGAAATGGCCAAAAATGGATTCAAGTGGGTAAAGAAATGGGGAAAACTGGGTTAGAAACAGAAAAAAAACTAGCTTAAAACGGGTGGAAAGTGGGCAAAAATGGTTTAGAATGAGTCAAAAATGCATTAAAAGGGTTCTAGACACGCAAAAATGGGATAGAAATGGCCAAAAATGATTTAAAACGGGTTAGAAATGTTCAAAAATTGGATTAGAAATGGCCAAAACCGGTTTAAAAAGGGTTAGAGGTAAGCAGAGATGAGTGAGAAATAGCCAAAACCGGCTTAAAAAAGGTTAGAGATGTGCAAAAATGGGTCAGAAATTACCAAAGCTGGCTTAAAATGGGTTAGAAACGGCCAAAAAAGCTTTAAAGCGGGTTAGAGATGTGCAAAAACGGGTTAGAAATGGCCTAAGTTGGCCAAAAGCGGGTTAGAAATGGCCAAAAAGGCTTTAAAGCAGGTTAGAGATGTGTGTGCAATGGTTAGAAATGGCAAAAATGGGTTAAAGCAGGTAAGAAATGGGGAAAAGTTGGTTAGAAAGGAAATAGAAAAAACCTTCAAACGAGTGGAAAGTTGGCAAAAATCGTTCAGGTAGAGCAAAAAAAGGCTTAAAAAGGGTTAGAGCTGAGGAAAAATGGGTTATAAATGTCCAAAAGCGGCTTAAAGGTGGTTAGATAGGGGTAAAACTGGGGTAGGAATGGCCAAAAATTGCTTAAAATGGGTTAGAAGTTTGCAAAACTGTGCTAGAAATGGCCCAAAAGGTTTAAATTGGGATAGAAATGGTGAAAAATGGCTTAAAATGCGTTAGGAGTGAGCAAAAATGGGTTAGATATAGCCGAAAACGGTTTAGATCGTGTGAGAAACAGGCAAAAAATGAGTTAGAAAAGAACTAAAAATGGCTTAAAACGGGTTGAGAGCGAGAAAACATCGTGTAGAAAGAGGCAAAAATGGCTTTAAAAGGGTTAGAGATGTGCAAAAATGGGTTAGAAATGGCAAAAAATGGCTTAAAAGGGCTTATAGATGTGCCAAAAATGGTTGGAAATGGCCAAAAATGCTTTAAAGCAGGTTAGAGATGTGTAAAAGTGGGTTAGAAATGGCCAAAAATGGATTAATGCGGGTAATAATTGGGAGAAACTGTGTTAGAAACAGAAAAGAAAAAAAAGCTTAATAAGAGTTGAAGGAGGGCAAAAATGGTTAAGGTATAGCCAAAAAAGGCTTAAAAAGGGTAAGAGATATGCAAAAACTGGGATAGAAATGGCCAAAAAGGCTTTAAAGCAGGTTAGAGATGTGCAAAAACTGGTCAGAAATGGCCAAAAATAGATTAAAGCGGGAGAGAAATGGGAAAAACTGCATTAGAAACAGAAAAAAAGCATAAAAAGTTTTGAATGAGGGAAAAAATGGTGAAGATATAGCCCAAAAAGGCTTAAATAGGATTATAGATGTGCAAAAATGGGATAGAAATGGCCAAAAACTCTTTAAAATGTGTTAGAAATGGAGAAAAATGGGTTAGAAATGGATAAAAAATGGATAAGAAATGGCCAAAAGTAGCTTAAAAGGGGTTAGAGATGTGCAAAAATGAGTTAGAAATGGCCAAGAATGGCATAAAACAGGTTAAGAATGGCCAAAATTGGGTTAGAAATGGCCAAAAAGGCTTTAAAGCAGGTAAGAGATGTGTAAAAAAAAAAAAAATAAAATGGTTAGAAGTGGCAAAAAATGGATTAAAGATGGTGAGAAATGCAGAAAACTGGGTTAGAAACAGAAAAAAAAATAGCATAAACCGTGTTGAAAGTGGGGAGAAATGGTTTAGAAAGAACCAAAAATGGCTTTAAAAGGGTTAGAGATTTGCAAAAATGGAATAGAAATGGCCAAAATTTATTTAAAAAGCCTCAAAAATGGACAAAAAATGCATTAGAAATGGCCAAAACCGGCTTAAAAGGGTTAGAGGTATGCGAGAACGGTTTAGAAAAAGCCAAAATTGGCTTAAAAGGGGCTAGAGATGAGCAAAAAAGGGTTAGAAATGGCCAAAAATAGCTTAAAATGGGTTAGATATAGCCAAAAAAGGGTTAAAACGGGTTAGTAGTGGGTAAAAAAGGGTTAGATGTAGCCGAAAATGGCATAAAACGTGTGAGAACTGGGCCAAAAATGGGTCAGAAAAGAAAAAAAAAATGCTTATAATTAGTTGAATGCAGAAGAAAGTGTTTTAGAAAGAGCCAAAAACAGGTTTAAAAGGGTTAGATGTATGCAAAAATGGGTTAGAAATGGCCAAAAACGCCTTAAAATGGGATAGAAATAGTGAAAAATGGCTTAAAATGTGTTAGAAGTGTGTAAAAATGGTTTAGATAAACCCAAAAATGGTTTAAATCGTGTGAGCAATGGGCAAAAAATGAGTTAGAAAAGGAAAGAAAAATGGCTTAAACCAGGTTGAAAGTCAGAGAAAATGGTGTAGAAAGACCCAAACGTGGCTTTAAAAGGGCTAGAGATGAGCAGAAATGGGTTAGAAATGGCCAAAAAGGCTTTAAAGCAGGTTAGAGATGTGTGTGCAATGGTTAGAAATGGCAAAAATGGGTTAAAGCAGGTAAGAAATGGGGAAAAGTTGGTTAGAAAGGAAATAGAAAAAACCTTCAAACGAGTGGAAAGTTGGCAAAAATCGTTCAGGTAGAGCAAAAAAAAGGCTTAAAAAGGGTTAGAGCTGAGGAAAAATGGGTTATAAATGGCCAAAAGCGGCTTAAAGGTGGTTAGATAGGGGTAAAACTGGGGTAGGAATGGCCAAAAATTGCTTAAAACGGGTTAGAAGTTTGCAAAACTGTGCTAGAAATGGCCCAAAAGGTTTAAATTGGGATAGAAATGGTGAAAAATGGCTTAAAATGCGTTAGGAGTGAGCAAAAATGGGTTAGATATAGCCGAAAACGGTTTAGATCGTGTGAGAAACAGGCAAAAAATGAGTTAGAAAAGAACTAAAAATGGCTTAAAACGGGTTGAGAGCGAGAAAACATCGTGTAGAAAGTGGCAAAAATGGCTTTAAAGGGGTTAGAGATGTGCAAAAATGGGTTAGAAATGGCAAAAAAATGGCTTAAAAGGGCTTATAGATGTGCCAAAAATGGTTGGAAATGGCCAAAAATGCTTTAAAGCAGTTTAGAGATGTGTAAAAGTGGGTTAGAAATGGCCTAAAATGGATTAAAGCGGGTAATAATTGGGAGAAACTGTGTTAGAAACAGAAAAGAAAAAAAAAAAAAAAAAGCTTAATAAGGGTTGAAGGAGGGCAAAAATGGTTAAGGTATAGCCAAAAAAAGGCTTAAAAAGGGTTAGAGATATGCAAAAACTGGGATAGAAATGGCCAAAAAGGCTTTAAAGCAGGTTAGAGATGTGCAAAAACTGGTCAGAAATGGCCAAAAAAGGATTAAAGCGGGAGAGAAATGGGAAAAACTGCATTAGAAACAGAAAAAAAGCATAAAAAGTTTTGAATGAGGGAAAAAATGGTGAAGATATAGCCCAAAAAGGCTTAAAAAGGATTAGAGATGTGCAAAAATGGGATAGAAATGGCCAAAAACTCTTTAAAATGTGTTAGAAATGGAGAAAAATGGGTTACAAATGGACAAAAAATGGATAAGAAATGGCCAAAAGTAGCTTAAAAGGGGTTAGAGATGTGCAAAAATGAGTTAGAAATGGCCAAGAATGGCATAAAACAGGTTAAGAATGGCCAAAAATGGGTTAGAAATGGCCAAAAAGACTTTAAAGCAGGTAAGAGATGTGCAAAAAAAAAAAAAAAATAAAATGGTTAGAAGTGGCAAAAAAATGGATTAAAGATGGTGAGAAATGCAGAAAACTGGGTTAGAAACGGAAAAAAAAAATAGCATAAACCGTGTTGAAAGTGGGGAGAAATGGTTTAGAAAGAACCAAAAATGGCTTTAAAAGGGTTAGAGATTTGCAAAAATGGAATAGAAATGGCCAAAATTTATTTAAAAAGCCTCAAAAATGGACAAAAAATGCATTAGAAATGGCCAAAACCGGCTTAAAAGGGTTAGAGGTATGCGAGAACGGTTTAGGAAAAGCCAAATTAGGCTTAAAAGGGGCTAGAGATGAGCAAAAAAGGGTTAGAAATGGCCAAAAATAGCTTAAAATGGGTTAGATATAGCCAAAAAAGGGTTAAAATGGGTTAGTAGTGGGTAAAAAAGGGTTAGATGTAGCCGAAAATGGCATAAAACGTGTGAGAACTGGGCCAAAAATGGGTCAGAAAAGAAAAAAAAAATGCTTATAATTACTTGAATGCGGAAGAGAGTGTTTTAGAAAGAGCCCAAAACGGCTTTAAAAGGGTTAGATGTATGCAAAAATGGGTTACAAATGGCCAAAAACGCCTTAAAATGGGATAGAAATAGTGAAAAATGGCTTAAAATGTGTTAGAAGTGTGTAAAAATGGTTTAGATAAACCCCAAAATGGTTTAAATCGTGTGAGCAATGGGCAAAAAATGAGTTAGAAAAGGAAAGAAAAATGGCTTAAACCAGGTTGAAAGTCAGAAAAATGGTGTAGAAAGACCCAAACGTGTCTTTAAAAGGGCTAGAGATGAGCAGAAATGGGTTAGAAATGGCAAAGAATGGCTTAAAAGAGGTTAGAGATGTGCCAGAAATGGTTAGAAATGGCCAAAACTGCTTTAAAGCAGGTTAGAGATGTGCAAAAATGGGCTAGAAATGGCCAAAAATGGATTCAAGTGGGTAAAGAAATGGGGAAAACTGGGTTAGAAACAGAAAAAAAACTAGCTTAAAACGGGTGGAAAGTGGGCAAAAATGGTTTAGAATGAGTCAAAAATGCATTAAAAGGGTTCTAGACACGCAAAAATGGGATAGAAATGGCCAAAAATGATTTAAAACGGGTTAGAAATGTTCAAAAATTGGATTAGAAATGGCCAAAACCGGTTTAAAAAGGGTTAGAGGTAAGCAGAGATGAGTGAGAAATAGCCAAAACCGGCTTAAAAAAGGTTAGAGATGTGCAAAAATGGGTCAGAAATGACCAAAGCTGGCTTAAAATGGGTTAGAAACGGCCAAAAAAGCTTTAAAGCGGGTTAGAGATGTGCAAAAACGGGTTAGAAATGGCCTAAGTTGGCCAAAAGCGGGTTAGAAATGGCCAAAAAGGCTTTAAAGCAGGTTAGAGATGTGTGTGCAATGGTTAGAAATGGCAAAAATGGGTTAAAGCAGGTAAGAAATGGGGAAAAGTTGGTTAGAAAGGAAATAGAAAAAAACTTCAAACGAGTGGAAAGTTGGCAAAAATCGTTCAGGTAGAGCAAAAAAAGGCTTAAAAAGGGTTAGAGCTGAGGAAAAATGGGTTATAAATGGCCAAAAGCGGCTTAAAGGTGGTTAGATAGGGGTAAAACTGGGGTAGGAATGGCCAAAAATTGCTTAAAATGGGTTAGAAGTTTGCAAAACTGTGCTAGAAATGGCCCAAAAGGTTTAAATTGGGATAGAAATGGTGAAAAATGGCTTAAAATGCGTTAGGAGTGAGCAAAAATGGGTTAGATATAGCCGAAAACGGTTTAGATCGTGTGAGAAACAGGCAAAAAATGAGTTAGAAAAGAACTAAAAATGGCTTAAAACGGGTTGAGAGCGAGAAAACATCGTGTAGAAAGAGGCAAAAATGGCTTTAAAAGGGTTAGAGATGTGCAAAAATGGGTTAGAAATGGCAAAAAATGGCTTAAAAGGGCTTATAGATGTGCCAAAAATGGTTGGAAATGGCCAAAAATGCTTTAAAGCAGGTTAGAGATGTGTAAAAGTGGGTTAGAAATGGCCAAAAATGGATTAATGCGGGTAATAATTGGGAGAAACTGTGTTAGAAACAGAAAAAAAAAAAAAGCTTAATAAGAGTTGAAGGAGGGCAAAAATGGTTAAGGTATAGCCAAAAAAGGCTTAAAAAGGGTAAGAGATATGCAAAAACTGGGATAGAAATGGCCAAAAAGGCTTTAAAGCAGGTTAGAGATGTGCAAAAACTGGTCAGAAATGGCCAAAAATGGATTAAAGCGGGAGAGAAATGGGAAAAACTGCATTAGAAACAGAAAAAAAGCATAAAAAGTTTTGAATGAGGGAAAAAATGGTGAAGATATAGCCCAAAAAGGCTTAAATAGGATTAGAGATGTGCAAAAATGGGATAGAAATGGCCAAAAACTCTTTAAAATGTGTTAGAAATGGAGAAAAATGGGTTAGAAATGGATAAAAAATGGATAAGAAATGGCCAAAAGTAGCTTAAAAGGGGTTAGAGATGTGCAAAAATGAGTTAGAAATGGCCAAGAATGGCATAAAACAGGTTAAGAATGGCCAAAATTGGGTTAGAAATGGCCAAAAAGGCTTTAAAGCAGGTAAGAGATGTGTAAAAAAAAAAAAAAAATAAAATGGTTAGAAGTGGCAAAAAATGGATTAAAGATGGTGAGAAATGCAGAAAACTGGGTTAGAAACAGAAAAAAAAAATAGCATAAGCCGTGTTGAAAGTGGGGAGAAATGGTTTAGAAAGAACCAAAAATGGCTTTAAAAGGGTTAGAGATTTGCAAAAATGGAATAGAAATGGCCAAAATTTATTTAAAAAGCCTCAAAAATGGACAAAAAATGCATTAGAAATGGCCAAAACCGGCTTAAAAGGGTTAGAGGTACGCGAGAACGGTTTAGAAAAAGCCAAAATTGGCTTAAAAGGGGCTAGAGATGAGCAAAAAAGGGTTAGAAATGGCCAAAAATAGCTTAAAATGGGTTAGATATAGCCAAAAAAGGGTTAAAATGGGTTAGTAGTGGGTAAAAAAGGGTTAGATGTAGCCGAAAATGGCATAAAACGTGTGAGAACTGGGCCAAAAATGGGTCAGAAAAGAAAAAAAAATGCTTATAATTACTTGAATGCGGAAGAGAGTGTTTTAGAAAGAGCCCAAAACGGCTTTAAAAGGGTTAGATGTATGCAAAAATGGGTTAGAAATGGCCAAAAACGCCTTAAAATGGGATAGAAATAGTGAAAAATGGCTTAAAATGTGTTAGAAGTGTGTAAAAATGGTTTAGATAAATCCAAAAATGGTTTAAATCGTGCGAGCAATGGGCAAAAAATGAGTTAGAAAGGGAAAGAAAAACGGCTTAAACCAGGTTGAAAGTCAGAAAAAATGGTGTAGAAAGACCCAAACGTGGCTTTAAAAGGGCTAGAGATGAGCAGAAATGGGTTAGAAATGGCAAAGAATGGCTTAAAAGAGGTTAGAGATGTGCCAGAAATGGTTAGAAATGGCCAAAACTGCTTTAAAGCCAGTTAGAGATGTGCAAAAATGGGCTAGAAATGGCCAAAAATGGATTCAAGTGGGTAAAGAAATGGGGAAAACTGGGTTAGAAACAGAAAAAAACTAGCTTAAAACGGGTGGAAAGTGGGCAAAAATGGTTTAGAATGAGTCAAAAATGCATTAAAAGGGTTCTAGAGTTGCTGAGGTGAGTAGCTTGTGAGAGGACGCCTGCAACACCGGAGCGGAGAGGGGAGAGATCAGCGTCCAGGAGCCTCACCTCAGAGCGACAAGAGCCACTGAGGAGGGAGCCTCAAGTCCTCAACAGGACTTGCCCAGGACTCGGAAGCTCAGCTCCCGCGAGGGGCTGACTCACAGGGGGCGGAGCCAGGAGGCTCGGTGTCAGATTCAAACCGGCCATCAAGGGCCACTCTCGATCAGTTGCTGAGGTGAGTAGCTTGCGAGAGGACGCCTGCAACACCGGAGCGGAGAGGGGAGAGATCAGCGTCCAGGAGCCTCACCTCAGAGCGACAAGAGCCACTGAGGAGGGAGCCTCAAGTCCTCAACAGGACTTGCCCAGGACTCGGAAGCTCAGCTCCCGCGAGGGGCTGACTCACAGGGGGCGGAGCCAAGAGGAGTGGCACCAGCTGGGAGTGGCTAAAAAACCTTCCCAGGGAGCGCGGCGAACAGAGCCGGCAAACAGAGAGCGTCGAGGCAGAGGGTCGAGGCAGTTTGCGCGGCAGTTCGCGCGGGCAGGCGAGCGGGCAGGCGAGCGGGCAGGGAAGCGTTCCATCCGCCTCATCGAGAGGACTCGCCTGGAGTACAGGAGGGGGAAGGAGTGCTGAGGGACGTAGACGGATTGATTGACCAGATAGATCATGGTTACAACACGATCGAAAGCTGTAGTGAGTACTAATGTGGGTATCCAGACTGAGCCTTCCTGCAGACATGCAGCTGTGCAGGTCTCTGGCTGCAGCGAATGCCTGAGCCTGGCACTTGTATTGGAGGGAGCCAGTGACACTGCTTGTGTTCGCTGTGAGCAAATAAATGACCTGCTCAGGCAGGTGGCTGAACTGAGGGAGGAGGTAGAAAGGTTGAGAGCCATTAGAGAGTGTGAAAGTGAAATAGATTGGTGGAACCACACCCTAAGGCAAGGGCAGAGGGAAGTGGTTCAACAAGATATGGATCCCCTTCCCTCCTACCATCAGACAGAAGGAGAGAGCTTAATGGACAAGGATGGATGGAGGGAGGTTCCTCCTCGGAGAGGTAAGCGAAAACCCTCACAATCCCTTCCTCCCTCCCAGTTGCCCTTGAATAACAGGTATGAGGTCTTGGAAATTCAGGGCCAGGTGAATGGAGATGGTGAGGCAAATCTATCTAGTGAGTCACCCAGGGCTAGTCACTCACCCACATGCCTCAGAACTTCCCCAACCAAGAAGAAAAGAAGAGTAATTGTGGTGGGTGACTCCCTTCTGAGGGGAACAGAAGGGCCCATTTGTCGACCGGATCCACCCCACAGGGAGGTCTGCTGCCTGCCTGGGGCTCGGATTAGAGATGTTAAAAATAAGCTCTCTGAACTGGTGCAGCCGTCTGACTACTACCCACTGCTGGTTTTTCAGGTTGGCAGTGACGAAATTATTACGAGGAACGTAAGGGCAATGAAGAGAGACTACAGGGCCCTGGGACGGCTGGTTAAAGGGTCTGGAGCGCAAGTGGTGTTTGCCTCCATACCTGTTGCAAGCGAGGGTGAAGGGATATATAAGAAGACTCTGCAGGTTAATGTATGGCTACGTGACTGGTGCCAAAGGCAGGGGTTTGGGTTTTTCAGTCACGGGTTGCTGTATGGGACACCTGGTTTGCTGGTGACAGGCGGGATACACCAGTCCCAGAGAAAAAAAAGGGTTTTGGGGCAGGAGTTAGCAGGGCTTATTGACAGGGCTTTAAACTAGTTAGGAAGGGGGGAGGGGATTTAACTGGGCCTGTTGGGGACAAGCCCAAGAGGAACATGCTAGGGATTGAAGGGTGGCGGGCTAAGGAGGACTATCAATCTCTTGTTTCACTTGTGGGAAAGGATAGCTCTTTAGACCCTGTCCCGCAGGGGAAAAAGAGTACTAGGACTGGCTCCCTGAAATGCCTGTACACCAATGCACGCAGCATGGGGAATAAACAGGAGGAGTTAGAAGTCTGTGTGCGGGCTAAAGGTTATGATCTAGTGGCGATTACAGAGACATGGTGGGACAGTTCACATGACTGGAATGTGGTCATGGATGGCTATGTCCTTTTTAGGAAAGATAGGTCAGCGAAGCGAGGTGGTGGAGTTGCTCTTTACGTGAGAGAGCAACTAGAATGTATTGAGTTCTGTCCGGGGTCGGATGAGGAGCAAGTGGAATGTCTGTGGGTACGAATCAAGGGGCTGACTGGCACGGGTGATACAGTTGTGGGGGTCTATTACAGACCTCCTGATCAGGACGAAGGAGTTGATGAGGCTTTCTACAGGCAACTGGAAGTAGCCTCGCGACTACATGCCTTAGTCGTCGTGGGGGACTTTAATTACCCCGATATTTGCTGGAAGACTCACACAGCCAGTCATTCACAGTCTAGGAGGTTCCTCGAGTGCATTGATGATAATTTCTTAATGCAAATGGTGGACGTACCAACTAGGGGAGCAGCGCTGCTAGATTTAGTACTCGCCAACAAGGAGGGTTTGGTCGAAGTGGTGACGGTCAATGGCAGCCTTGGCTGCAGTGACCATGAGATGGTGGAGTTTAGGATCCTGTGTGGGAGGAATAGAATACCTAGCAAAGCCACAGTTCTGGATTTCCGAAGGGCCAACTTTGGCCTCTTCAGTCAACTGCTAAGGGAAGTCTCATGGGAAAGTGTACTAGGCGGTAAAGGGGCTCAAGATAGTTGGTTAGCATTCAAGGACCGCTTCTTCCAAGCTCAGGATCGGAGCGTCCCAATGAGTAGGAAGTCAAGTAAGGGATCTAGGAGACCGGCGTGGTTAAACAAGGAGCTGCTGGGCAAACTCAAGTGGAAAAGGAGAATCTATGGATTATGGAAGGAGGGGCTGGCCGCTTGGGAGGAATATAGGACAGTTGTTAGAGGATGTAGGGAGGCAATTAGGACAGCTAAGGCCTCCTTGGAACTCAATCTTGCTAGTCGGGTTAAAGACAATAGAAAGGGCTTCTTCAAATACATAGCAAATAAAACTAAAACAAGAGGCAATATAGGCCCACTGCTGAACGAAGTGGGTACCCTGGAGACAGAGGATATAAAGAAGGCAGAGGTGCTGAATGCCTTCTTTGCCTCTGTCTTTACTCCTGCAGACTCTCCCCGAGGGCCCCGGATTTCTATAGCCCCAGAAGGAGTCAGGACAAAGGAGGAGTTTGCTTTGGTAGATGAGGATTGGGTTAGGGATCAGCTATGCAAACTGGACATCTGTAAATCGATGGGTCCGGATGGAATGCACCCACGGGTGCTGAGGGAGCTGGCGGAGGTCATTGCTAGGCCACTTTCCATCATCTTTGGTAAGTCGTGGGAAATGGGCGAGGTGCCTGAGGATTGGCGGATGGCAAAGGTCACACCAATCTATAAGAAGGGCAAGAAGGAGGACCCGGGTAATTATAGACCGGTCAGCCTTACCTCCATCCCTGGAAAGATGATGGAACAACTTATTCTTGACTCCATCACTAGGCATATCAAGGATGAGGGGGTCATTAAGAACAGCCAACATGGTTTTATGAGGGGGAAGTCATGTATGACCAACCTTATAGCCTTCTATGAGGAAGTGACTAGGTGGAGGGATGATGGTAGAGCGGTAGATGTAGTTTTTCTTGATTTCAGTAAGGCATTTGATACTGTCTCCCACAGCATCCTCATAGATAAGCTGAGGAAGTGTGGGCTTGACGATCAAGTAGTGAGGTGGATCGAGAACTGGTTGAAAGGAAGAAGGCAGAGAGTTGTGGTCAATGGCGCAGAATCTAGCTGGAGGTCTGTGACTAGTGGAGTTCCTCAGGGGTCGGTGCTGGGACCGGTGCTGTTTAATATTTTCATCAATGACCTGGATGAGGGAACTGAGTGCACCCTCAGCAAGTTTGCTGATGACACAAAACTGGGAGGAGTGGCTGACACACCAGAGGACTGTGCTGCCATTCAGCGAGACCTGGACAGGCTGGAGAGTTGGGCGGGGAGAAACTGGATGAAATTTAACAAGGGCAAGTGTAGAGTCTTGCATCTGGGGAAGAACAACCCCATGTACCAGTACAGGTTGGGGGGTGACCTGCTGGAAAGTAGTGAAGGGGAAAGGGACCTGGGGGTCCTGGTGGATAGGAGGATGACCATGAGCCAGCAATGTGCTCTTGTGGCCAAGAAGGCAAATGGCATCTTAGGGTGCATTAGAAAGGGAGTGGTTAGTAGGTCAAGAGAGGTTCTCCTCCCCCTCTACTCAGCCTTGGTGAGGCCGCATCTGGAATATTGCGTCCAGTTCTGGGCCCCTCTGTTCAAGAAGGACAGGGAATTGCTTGAAGGAGTCCAGCGCAGAGCCACAAAGATGATTAAGGGAGTGGAACATCTCCCTTATGAGGAGAGGCTGAGGGAGCTGGGTCTCTTTAGCTTGCAAAAGAGGAGACTGAGGGGTGACCTCATCAATGTTTACAAATATGTGAAGGGTAGGTGTCAGGATGATGGAGCTAGGCTTTTTTCAGTGATATCCAGTGATAGGACAAGGGGCAATGGGTGTAAACTGGAGCATAGGAAGTTCCACGTTAACATCAGGAAGAACTTCTTTACTGTAAGAGTGACAGAGCACTGGAACAGGCTGCCCAGGGGGGTTGTGGAGTCTCCTACACTGGAGATATTCAAGGCCCGCCTGGACAAGTTCCTGTGTGATGTACTGTAGGTTACCCTGCTCTTGCAGGGGGGTTGGACTAGATGATCTTTTTAGGTCCCTTCCAACCCTTGGGATTCTGTGATTCTGTGATTCTGTGACATGCAAAAATGGGATAGAAATGGCCAAAAATGATTTAAAATGGGTTAGAAATGGACAAAAATTGGATTAGAAATGGCCAAAACCGGTTTAAAAAGGGTTAGAGGTAAGCAGAGATGAGTGAGAAATAGCCAAAACCAGCTTAAAAAAGGTTAGAGATGTGCAAAAATGGGTCAGAAATGACCAAAGCTGGCTTAAAATGGGTTAGAAACGGCCAAAAAAGCTTTAAAGCGGGTTAGAGATGTGCAAAAACGGGTTAGAAATGGCCTAAGTTGGCCAAAAGCGGGTTAGAAATGGCCAAAAAGGCTTTAAAGCAGGTTAGAGATGTGTGTGCAATGGTTAGAAATGGCAAAAATGGGTTAAAGCAGGTAAGAAATGGGGAAAAGTTGGTTAGAAAGGAAATAGAAAAAACCTTCAAACGAGTGGAAAGTTGGCAAAAATCGTTCAGGTAGAGCAAAAAAAGGCTTAAAAAGGGTTAGAGCTGAGGAAAAATGGGTTATAAATGGCCAAAAGCGGCTTAAAGGTGGTTAGATAGGGGTAAAACTGGGGTAGGAATGGCCAAAAATTGCTTAAAATGGGTTAGAAGTTTGCAAAACTGTGCTAGAAATGGCCCAAAAGGTTTAAATTGGGATAGAAATGGTGAAAAATGGCTTAAAATGCGTTAGGAGTGAGCAAAAATGGGTTAGATATAGCCGAAAACGGTTTAGATCGTGTGAGAAACAGGCAAAAAATGAGTTAGAAAAGAACTAAAAATGGCTTAAAACGGGTTGAGAGCGAGAAAACATCGTGTAGAAAGAGGCAAAAATGGCTTTAAAAGGGTTAGAGATGTGCAAAAATGGGTTAGAAATGGCAAAAAATGGCTTAAAAGGGCTTATAGATGTGCCAAAAATGGTTGGAAATGGCCAAAAATGCTTTAAAGCAGGTTAGAGATGTGTAAAAGTGGGTTAGAAATGGCCAAAAATGGATTAATGCGGGTAATAATTGGGAGAAACTGTGTTAGAAACAGAAAAAAAAAAAAAGCTTAATAAGAGTTGAAGGAGGGCAAAAATGGTTAAGGTATAGCCAAAAAAGGCTTAAAAAGGGTAAGAGATATGCAAAAACTGGGATAGAAATGGCCAAAAAGGCTTTAAAGCAGGTTAGAGATGTGCAAAAACTGGTCAGAAATGGCCAAAAATGGATTAAAGCGGGAGAGAAATGGGAAAAACTGCATTAGAAACAGAAAAAAAGCATAAAAAGTTTTGAATGAGGGAAAAAATGGTGAAGATATAGCCCAAAAAGGCTTAAATAGGATTAGAGATGTGCAAAAATGGGATAGAAATGGCCAAAAACTCTTTAAAATCTGTTAGAAATGGATAAAAAATGGATAAGAAATGGCCAAAAGTAGCTTAAAAGGGGTTAGAGATGTGCAAAAATGAGTTAGAAATGGCCAAGAATGGCATAAAACAGGTTAAGAATGGCCAAAATTGGGTTAGAAATGGCCAAAAAGGCTTTAAAGCAGGTAAGAGATGTGTAAAAAAAAAAAAAAAATAAAATGGTTAGAAGTGGCAAAAAATGGATTAAAGATGGTGAGAAATGCAGAAAACTGGGTTAGAAACAGAAAAAAAAATAGCATAAACCGTGTTGAAAGTGGGGAGAAATGGTTTAGAAAGAACCAAAAATGGCTTTAAAAGGGTTAGAGATTTGCAAAAATGGAATAGAAATGGCCAAAATTTATTTAAAAAGCCTCAAAAATGGACAAAAAATGCATTAGAAATGGCCAAAACCGGCTTAAAAGGGTTAGAGGTATGCGAGAACGGTTTAGAAAAAGCCAAATTAGGCTTAAAAGGGGCTAGAGATGAGCAAAAAAGGGTTAGAAATGGCCAAAAATAGCTTAAAATGGGTTAGATATAGCCAAAAAAGGGTTAAAATGGGTTAGTAGTGGGTAAAAAAGGGTTAGATGTAGCCGAAAATGGCATAAAACGTGTGAGAACTGGGCCAAAAATGGGTCAGAAAAGAAAAAAAAATGCTTATAACTAGTTGAATGCAGAAGAAAGTGTTTTAGAAAGAGCCAAAAACGGCTTTAAAAGGGTTAGATGTATGCAAAAATGGGTTAGAAATGGCCAAAAACGCCTTAAAATGGGATAGAAATAGTGAAAAATGGCTTAAAATGTGTTAGAAGTGTGTAAAAATGGTTTAGATAAACCCAAAAATGGTTTAAATCGTGTGAGCAATGGGCAAAAAATGAGTTAGAAAAGGAAAGAAAAATGGCTTAAACCAGGTTGAAAGTCAGAAAAAATGGTGTAGAAAGACCCAAACGTGTCTTTAAAAGGGCTAGAGATGAGCAGAAATGGGTTAGAAATGGCAAAGAATGGCTTAAAAGAGGTTAGAGATGTGCCAGAAATGGTTAGAAATGGCCAAAACTGCTTTAAAGCAGGTTAGAGATGTGCAAAAATGGGCTAGAAATGGCCAAAAATGGATTCAAGTGGGTAAAGAAATGGGGAAAACTGGGTTAGAAACAGAAAAAAAACTAGCTTAAAACGGGTGGAAAGTGGGCAAAAATGGTTGAGAAAGAGTCAAAAATGCATTAAAAGGGTTCTAGGCACGCAAAAATGGGATAGAAATGGCCAAAAATGATTTAAACCGGGTTAGAAATGGACAAAAATTGGATTAGAAATGGCCAAAACCGGTTTAAAAAGGGTTAGAGGTAAGCAGAGATGAGTGAGAAATAGCCAAAACCGGCTTAAAAAAGGTTAGAGATGTGCAAAAATGGGTCAGAAATGACCAAAGCTGGCTTAAAATGGGTTAGAAACGGCCAAAAAAGCTTTAAAGCGGGTTAGAGATGTGCAAAAACGGGTTAGAAATGGCCTAAGTTGGCCAAAAGCGGGTTAGAAATGGCCAAAAAGGCTTTAAAGCAGGTTAGAGATGTGTGTGCAATGGTTAGAAATGGCAAAAATGGGTTAAAGCAGGTAAGAAATGGGGAAAAGTTGGTTAGAAAGGAAATAGAAAAAACCTTCAAACGAGTGGAAAGTTGGCAAAAATCGTTCAGGTAGAGCAAAAAAAGGCTTAAAAAGGGTTAGAGCTGAGGAAAAATGGGTTATAAATGGCCAAAAGCGGCTTAAAGGTGGTTAGATAGGGGTAAAACTGGGGTAGGAATGGCCAAAAATTGCTTAAAATGGGTTAGAAGTTTGCAAAACTGTGCTAGAAATGGCCCAAAAGGTTTAAATTGGGATAGAAATGGTGAAAAATGGCTTAAAATGCGTTAGGAGTGAGCAAAAATGGGTTAGATATAGCCGAAAACGGTTTAGATCGTGTGAGAAACAGGCAAAAAATGAGTTAGAAAAGAACTAAAAATGGCTTAAAACGGGTTGAGAGCGAGAAAACATCGTGTAGAAAGAGGCAAAAATGGCTTTAAAAGGGTTAGAGATGTGCAAAAATGGGTTAGAAATGGCAAAAAATGGCTTAAAAGGGCTTATAGATGTGCCAAAAATGGTTGGAAATGGCCAAAAATGCTTTAAAGCAGGTTAGAGATGTGTAAAAGTGGGTTAGAAATGGCCAAAAATGGATTAATGCGGGTAATAATTGGGAGAAACTGTGTTAGAAACAGAAAAAAAAAAAAAGCTTAATAAGAGTTGAAGGAGGGCAAAAATGGTTAAGGTATAGCCAAAAAAGGCTTAAAAAGGGTAAGAGATATGCAAAAACTGGGATAGAAATGGCCAAAAAGGCTTTAAAGCAGGTTAGAGATGTGCAAAAACTGGTCAGAAATGGCCAAAAATGGATTAAAGCGGGAGAGAAATGGGAAAAACTGCATTAGAAACAGAAAAAAAGCATAAAAAGTTTTGAATGAGGGAAAAAATGGTGAAGATATAGCCCAAAAAGGCTTAAATAGGATTAGAGATGTGCAAAAATGGGATAGAAATGGCCAAAAACTCTTTAAAATGTGTTAGAAATGGAGAAAAATGGGTTAGAAATGGATAAAAAATGGATAAGAAATGGCCAAAAGTAGCTTAAAAGGGGTTAGAGATGTGCAAAAATGAGTTAGAAATGGCCAAGAATGGCATAAAACAGGTTAAGAATGGCCAAAATTGGGTTAGAAATGGCCAAAAAGGCTTTAAAGCAGGTAAGAGATGTGTAAAAAAAAAAAAAATAAAATGGTTAGAAGTGGCAAAAAATGGATTAAAGATGGTGAGAAATGCAGAAAACTGGGTTAGAAACAGAAAAAAAAATAGCATAAACCATGTTGAAAGTGGGGAGAAATGGTTTAGAAAGAACCAAAAATGGCTTTAAAAGGGTTAGAGATTTGCAAAAATGGAATAGAAATGGCCAAAATTTATTTAAAAAGCCTCAAAAATGGACAAAAAATGCATTAGAAATGGCCAAAACCGGCTTAAAAGGGTTAGAGGTATGCGAGAACGGTTTAGAAAAAGCCAAAATTGGCTTAAAAGGGGCTAGAGATGAGCAAAAAAGGGTTAGAAATGGCCAAAAATAGCTTAAAATGGGTTAGATATAGCCAAAAAAGGGTTAAAATGGGTTAGTAGTGGGTAAAAAAGGGTTGATGTAGCCGAAAATGGCATAAAACGTGTGAGAACTGGGCCAAAAATGGGTCAGAAAAGAAAAAAAAATGCTTATAATTAGTTGAATGCAGAAGAAAGTGTTTTAGAAAGAGCCAAAAACGGCTTTAAAAGGGTTAGATGTATGCAAAAATGGGTTAGAAATGGCCAAAAACGCCTTAAAATGGGATAGAAATAGTGAAAAATGGCTTAAAATGTGTTAGAAGTGTGTAAAAATGGTTTAGATAAACCCCAAAATGGTTTAAATCGTGTGAGCAATGGGCAAAAAATGAGTTAGAAAAGGAAAGAAAAATGGCTTAAACCAGGTTGAAAGTCAGAAAAAATGGTGTAGAAAGACCCAAACGTGTCTTTAAAAGGGCTAGAGATGAGCAGAAATGGGTTAGAAATGGCAAAGAATGGCTTAAAAGAGGTTAGAGATGTGCCAGAAATGGTTAGAAATGGCCAAAACTGCTTTAAAGCAGGTTAGAGATGTGCAAAAATGGGCTAGAAATGGCCAAAAATGGATTCAAGTGGGTAAAGAAATGGGGAAAACTGGGTTAGAAACAGAAAAAAAAACTAGCTTAAAACGGGTGGAAAGTGGGCAAAAATGGTTTAGAATGAGTCAAAAATGCATTAAAAGGGTTCTAGACATGCAAAAATGGGATAGAAATGGCCAAAAATGATTTAAAACGGGTTAGAAATGGACAAAAATTGGATAAGAAATGGCCAAAACCGGTTTAAAAAGGGTTAGAGGTAAGCAGAGATGAGTGAGAAATAGCCAAAACCAGCTTAAAAAAGGTTAGAGATGTGCAAAAATGGGTCAGAAATGACCAAAGCTGGCTTAAAATGGGTTAGAAACGGCCAAAAAAGCTTTAAAGCGGGTTAGAGATGTGCAAAAACGGGTTAGAAATGGCCTAAGTTGGCCAAAAGCGGGTTAGAAATGGCCAAAAAGGCTTTAAAGCAGGTTAGAGATGTGTGTGCAATGGTTAGAAATGGCAAAAATGGGTTAAAGCAGGTAAGAAATGGGGAAAAGTTGGTTAGAAAGGAAATAGAAAAAACCTTCAAACGAGTGGAAAGTTGGCAAAAATCGTTCAGGTAGAGCAAAAAAAGGCTTAAAAAGGGTTAGAGCTGAGGCAAAATGGGTTATAAATGGCCAAAAGCGGCTTAAAGGTGGTTAGATAGGGGTAAAACTGGGGTAGGAATGGCCAAAAATTGCTTAAAATGGGTTAGAAGTTTGCAAAACTGTGCTAGAAATGGCCCAAAAGGTTTAAATTGGGATAGAAATGGTGAAAAATGGCTTAAAATGCGTTAGGAGTGAGCAAAAATGGGTTAGATATAGCCGAAAACGGTTTAGATCGTGTGAGAAACAGGCAAAAAATGAGTTAGAAAAGAACTAAAAATGGCTTAAAACGGGTTGAGAGCGAGAAAACATCGTGTAGAAAGAGGCAAAAATGGCTTTAAAAGGGTTAGAGATGTGCAAAAATGGGTTAGAAATGGCAAAAAATGGCTTAAAAAAAACTGGGTTAGAAACAGAAAAAAAAAAATAGCATAAACCGTGTTGAAAGTGGGGAGAAATGGTTTAGAAAGAACCAAAAATGGCTTTAAAAGGGTTAGAGATTTGCAAAAATGGAATAGAAATGGCCAAAATTTATTTAAAAAGCCTCAAAAATGGACAAAAATGCATTAGAAATGGCCAAAACCGGCTTAAAAGGGTTAGAGGTATGCGAGAACGGTTTAGAAAAAGCCAAAATTGGCTTAAAAGGGGCTAGAGATGAGCAAAAAAGGGTTAGAAATGGCCAAAAATAGCTTAAAATGGGTTAGATATAGACAAAAAAGGGTTAAAATGGGTTAGTAGTGGGTAAAAAAGGGTTGATGTAGCCGAAAATGGCATAAAACGTGTGAGAACTGGGCCAAAAATGGGTCAGAAAAGAAAAAAAAAATGCTTATAACTAGTTGAATGCAGAAGAAAGTGTTTTAGAAAGAGCCCAAAACGGCTTTAAAAGGGTTAGATGTATGCAAAAATGGGTTAGAAATGGCCAAAAACGCCTTAAAATGGGATAGAAATAGTGAAAAATGGCTTAAAATGTGTTAGAAGTGTGTAAAAATGGTTTAGATAAACCCCAAAATGGTTTAAATCGTGTGAGCAATGGGCAAAAAATGAGTTAGAAAAGGAAAGAAAAATGGCTTAAACCAGGTTGAAAGTCAGAAAAAATGGTGTAGAAAGACCCAAACGTGTCTTTAAAAGGGCTAGAGATGAGCAGAAATGGGTTAGAAATGGCAAAGAATGGCTTAAAAGAGGTTAGAGATGTGCCAGAAATGGTTAGAAATGGCCAAAACTGCTTTAAAGCAGGTTAGAGATGTGCAAAAATGGGCTAGAAATGGCCAAAAATGGATTCAAGTGGGTAAAGAAATGGGGAAAACTGGGTTAGAAACAGAAAAAAAACTAGCTTAAAACGGGTGGAAAGTGGGCAAAAATGGTTTAGAATGAGTAAAAAATGCATTAAAAGGGTTCTAGACATGCAAAAATGGGATAGAAATGGCCAAAAATGATTTAAAACGGGTTAGAAATGGACAAAAATTGGATTAGAAATGGCCAAAACCGGTTTAAAAAGGGTTAGAGGTAAGCAGAGATGAGTGAGAAATAGCCAAAACCGGCTTAAAAAAGGTTAGAGATGTGCAAAAATGGGTCAGAAATGACCAAAGCTGGCTTAAAATGGGTTAGAAACGGCCAAAAAAGCTTTAAAGCGGGTTAGAGATGTGCAAAAACGGGTTAGAAATGGCCTAAGTTGGCCAAAAGCGGGTTAGAAATGGCCAAAAAGGCTTTAAAGCAGGTTAGAGATGTGTGTGCAATGGTTAGAAATGGCAAAAATGGGTTAAAGCAGGTAAGAAATGGGGAAAAGTTGGTTAGAAAGGAAATAGAAAAAACCTTCAAACGAGTGGAAAGTTGGCAAAAATCGTTCAGGTAGAGCAAAAAAAGGCTTAAAAAGGGTTAGAGCTGAGGCAAAATGGGTTATAAATGGCCAAAAGCGGCTTAAAGGTGGTTAGATAGGGGTAAAACTGGGGTAGGAATGGCCAAAAATTGCTTAAAATGGGTTAGAAGTTTGCAAAACTGTGCTAGAAATGGCCCAAAAGGTTTAAATTGGGATAGAAATGGTGAAAAATGGCTTAAAATGCGTTAGGAGTGAGCAAAAATGGGTTAGATATAGCCGAAAACGGTTTAGATCGTGTGAGAAACAGGCAAAAAATGAGTTAGAAAAGAACTAAAAATGGCTTAAAACGGGTTGAGAGCGAGAAAACATCGTGTAGAAAGAGGCAAAAATGGCTTTAAAAGGGTTAGAGATGTGCAAAAATGGGTTAGAAATGGCAAAAAATGGCTTAAAAAAAACTGGGTTAGAAACAGAAAAAAAAAAATAGCATAAACCGTGTTGAAAGTGGGGAGAAATGGTTTAGAAAGAACCAAAAATGGCTTTAAAAGGGTTAGAGATTTGCAAAAATGGAATAGAAATGGCCAAAATTTATTTAAAAAGCCTCAAAAATGGACAAAAATGCATTAGAAATGGCCAAAACCGGCTTAAAAGGGTTAGAGGTATGCGAGAACGGTTTAGAAAAAGCCAAAATTGGCTTAAAAGGGGCTAGAGATGAGCAAAAAAGGGTTAGAAATGGCCAAAAATAGCTTAAAATGGGTTAGATATAGACAAAAAAGGGTTAAAATGGGTTAGTAGTGGGTAAAAAAGGGTTGATGTAGCCGAAAATGGCATAAAACGTGTGAGAACTGGGCCAAAAATGGGTCAGAAAAGAAAAAAAAAATGCTTATAACTAGTTGAATGCAGAAGAAAGTGTTTTAGAAAGAGCCCAAAACGGCTTTAAAAGGGTTAGATGTATGCAAAAATGGGTTAGAAATGGCCAAAAACGCCTTAAAATGGGATAGAAATAGTGAAAAATGGCTTAAAATGTGTTAGAAGTGTGTAAAAATGGTTTAGATAAACCCCAAAATGGTTTAAATCGTGTGAGCAATGGGCAAAAAATGAGTTAGAAAAGGAAAGAAAAATGGCTTAAACCAGGTTGAAAGTCAGAAAAAATGGTGTAGAAAGACCCAAACGTGTCTTTAAAAGGGCTAGAGATGAGCAGAAATGGGTTAGAAATGGCAAAGAATGGCTTAAAAGAGGTTAGAGATGTGCCAGAAATGGTTAGAAATGGCCAAAACTGCTTTAAAGCAGGTTAGAGATGTGCAAAAATGGGCTAGAAATGGCCAAAAATGGATTCAAGTGGGTAAAGAAATGGGGAAAACTGGGTTAGAAACAGAAAAAAAACTAGCTTAAAACGGGTGGAAAGTGGGCAAAAATGGTTTAGAATGAGTAAAAAATGCATTAAAAGGGTTCTAGACATGCAAAAATGGGATAGAAATGGCCAAAAATGATTTAAAACGGGTTAGAAATGGACAAAAATTGGATTAGAAATGGCCAAAACCGGTTTAAAAAGGGTTAGAGGTAAGCAGAGATGAGTGAGAAATAGCCAAAACCGGCTTAAAAAAGGTTAGAGATGTGCAAAAATGGGTCAGAAATGACCAAAGCTGGCTTAAAATGGGTTAGAAACGGCCAAAAAAGCTTTAAAGCGGGTTAGAGATGTGCAAAAACGGGTTAGAAATGGCCTAAGTTGGCCAAAAGCGGGTTAGAAATGGCCAAAAAGGCTTTAAAGCAGGTTAGAGATGTGTGTGCAATGGTTAGAAATGGCAAAAATGGGTTAAAGCAGGTAAGAAATGGGGAAAAGTTGGTTAGAAAGGAAATAGAAAAAACCTTCAAACGAGTGGAAAGTTGGCAAAAATCGTTCAGGTAGAGCAAAAAAAGGCTTAAAAAGGGTTAGAGCTGAGGAAAAATGGGTTATAAATGGCCAAAAGCGGCTTAAAGGTGGTTAGATAGGGGTAAAACTGGGGTAGGAATGGCCAAAAATTGCTTAAAATGGGTTAGAAGTTTGCAAAACTGTGCTAGAAATGGCCCAAAAGGTTTAAATTGGGATAGAAATGGTGAAAAATGGCTTAAAATGCGTTAGGAGTGAGCAAAAATGGGTTAGATATAGCCGAAAACGGTTTAGATCGTGTGAGAAACAGGCAAAAAATGAGTTAGAAAAGAACTAAAAATGGCTTAAAACGGGTTGAGAGCGAGAAAACATCGTGTAGAAAGAGGCAAAAATGGCTTTAAAAGGGTTAGAGATGTGCAAAAATGGGTTAGAAATGGCAAAAAATGGCTTAAAAAAAACTGGGTTAGAAACAGAAAAAAAAAAATAGCATAAACCGTGTTGAAAGTGGGGAGAAATGGTTTAGAAAGAACCAAAAATGGCTTTAAAAGGGTTAGAGATTTGCAAAAATGGAATAGAAATGGCCAAAATTTATTTAAAAAGCCTCAAAAATGGACAAAAATGCATTAGAAATGGCCAAAACCGGCTTAAAAGGGTTAGAGGTATGCGAGAACGGTTTAGAAAAAGCCAAAATTGGCTTAAAAGGGGCTAGAGATGAGCAAAAAAGGGTTAGAAATGGCCAAAAATAGCTTAAAATGGGTTAGATATAGACAAAAAAGGGTTAAAATGGGTTAGTAGTGGGTAAAAAAGGGTTGATGTAGCCGAAAATGGCATAAAACGTGTGAGAACTGGGCCAAAAATGGGTCAGAAAAGAAAAAAAAAATGCTTATAACTAGTTGAATGCAGAAGAAAGTGTTTTAGAAAGAGCCCAAAACGGCTTTAAAAGGGTTAGATGTATGCAAAAATGGGTTAGAAATGGCCAAAAACGCCTTAAAATGGGATAGAAATAGTGAAAAATGGCTTAAAATGTGTTAGAAGTGTGTAAAAATGGTTTAGATAAACCCCAAAATGGTTTAAATCGTGTGAGCAATGGGCAAAAAATGAGTTAGAAAAGGAAAGAAAAATGGCTTAAACCAGGTTGAAAGTCAGAAAAAATGGTGTAGAAAGACCCAAACGTGTCTTTAAAAGGGCTAGAGATGAGCAGAAATGGGTTAGAAATGGCAAAGAATGGCTTAAAAGAGGTTAGAGATGTGCCAGAAATGGTTAGAAATGGCCAAAACTGCTTTAAAGCAGGTTAGAGATGTGCAAAAATGGGCTAGAAATGGCCAAAAATGGATTCAAGTGGGTAAAGAAATGGGGAAAACTGGGTTAGAAACAGAAAAAAAACTAGCTTAAAACGGGTGGAAAGTGGGCAAAAATGGTTTAGAATGAGTAAAAAATGCATTAAAAGGGTTCTAGACATGCAAAAATGGGATAGAAATGGCCAAAAATGATTTAAAACGGGTTAGAAATGGACAAAAATTGGATTAGAAATGGCCAAAACCGGTTTAAAAAGGGTTAGAGGTAAGCAGAGATGAGTGAGAAATAGCCAAAACCGGCTTAAAAAAGGTTAGAGATGTGCAAAAATGGGTCAGAAATGACCAAAGCTGGCTTAAAATGGGTTAGAAACGGCCAAAAAAGCTTTAAAGCGGGTTAGAGATGTGCAAAAACGGGTTAGAAATGGCCTAAGTTGGCCAAAAGCGGGTTAGAAATGGCCAAAAAGGCTTTAAAGCAGGTTAGAGATGTGTGTGCAATGGTTAGAAATGGCAAAAATGGGTTAAAGCAGGTAAGAAATGGGGAAAAGTTGGTTAGAAAGGAAATAGAAAAAACCTTCAAACGAGTGGAAAGTTGGCAAAAATCGTTCAGGTAGAGCAAAAAAAGGCTTAAAAAGGGTTAGAGCTGAGGAAAAATGGGTTATAAATGGCCAAAAGCGGCTTAAAGGTGGTTAGATAGGGGTAAAACTGGGGTAGGAATGGCCAAAAATTGCTTAAAATGGGTTAGAAGTTTGCAAAACTGTGCTAGAAATGGCCCAAAAGGTTTAAATTGGGATAGAAATGGTGAAAAATGGCTTAAAATGCGTTAGGAGTGAGCAAAAATGGGTTAGATATAGCCGAAAACGGTTTAGATCGTGTGAGAAACAGGCAAAAAATGAGTTAGAAAAGAACTAAAAATGGCTTAAAACGGGTTGAGAGCGAGAAAACATCGTGTAGAAAGAGGCAAAAATGGCTTTAAAAGGGTTAGAGATGTGCAAAAATGGGTTAGAAATGGCAAAAAATGGCTTAAAAAAAACTGGGTTAGAAACAGAAAAAAAAAAATAGCATAAACCGTGTTGAAAGTGGGGAGAAATGGTTTAGAAAGAACCAAAAATGGCTTTAAAAGGGTTAGAGATTTGCAAAAATGGAATAGAAATGGCCAAAATTTATTTAAAAAGCCTCAAAAATGGACAAAAATGCATTAGAAATGGCCAAAACCGGCTTAAAAGGGTTAGAGGTATGCGAGAACGGTTTAGAAAAAGCCAAAATTGGCTTAAAAGGGGCTAGAGATGAGCAAAAAAGGGTTAGAAATGGCCAAAAATAGCTTAAAATGGGTTAGATATAGACAAAAAAGGGTTAAAATGGGTTAGTAGTGGGTAAAAAAGGGTTGATGTAGCCGAAAATGGCATAAAACGTGTGAGAACTGGGCCAAAAATGGGTCAGAAAAGAAAAAAAAAATGCTTATAACTAGTTGAATGCAGAAGAAAGTGTTTTAGAAAGAGCCCAAAACGGCTTTAAAAGGGTTAGATGTATGCAAAAATGGGTTAGAAATGGCCAAAAACGCCTTAAAATGGGATAGAAATAGTGAAAAATGGCTTAAAATGTGTTAGAAGTGTGTAAAAATGGTTTAGATAAACCCCAAAATGGTTTAAATCGTGTGAGCAATGGGCAAAAAATGAGTTAGAAAAGGAAAGAAAAATGGCTTAAACCAGGTTGAAAGTCAGAAAAAATGGTGTAGAAAGACCCAAACGTGTCTTTAAAAGGGCTAGAGATGAGCAGAAATGGGTTAGAAATGGCAAAGAATGGCTTAAAAGAGGTTAGAGATGTGCCAGAAATGGTTAGAAATGGCCAAAACTGCTTTAAAGCAGGTTAGAGATGTGCAAAAATGGGCTAGAAATGGCCAAAAATGGATTCAAGTGGGTAAAGAAATGGGGAAAACTGGGTTAGAAACAGAAAAAAACTAGCTTAAAACGGGTGGAAAGTGGGCAAAAATGGTTTAGAATGAGTAAAAAATGCATTAAAAGGGTTCTAGACATGCAAAAATGGGATAGAAATGGCCAAAAATGATTTAAAACGGGTTAGAAATGGACAAAAATTGGATTAGAAATGGCCAAAACCGGTTTAAAAAGGGTTAGAGGTAAGCAGAGATGAGTGAGAAATAGCCAAAACCAGCTTAAAAAAGGTTAGAGATGTGCAAAAATGGGTCAGAAATGACCAAAGCTGGCTTAAAATGGGTTAGAAACGGCCAAAAAAGCTTTAAAGCGGGTTAGAGATGTGCAAAAACGGGTTAGAAATGGCCTAAGTTGGCCAAAAGCGGGTTAGAAATGGCCAAAAAGGCTTTAAAGCAGGTTAGAGATGTGTGTGCAATGGTTAGAAATGGCAAAAATGGGTTAAAGCAGGTAAGAAATGGGGAAAAGTTGGTTAGAAAGGAAATAGAAAAAACCTTCAAACGAGTGGAAAGTTGGCAAAAATCGTTCAGGTAGAGCAAAAAAAGGCTTAAAAAGGGTTAGAGCTGAGGCAAAATGGGTTATAAATGGCCAAAAGCGGCTTAAAGGTGGTTAGATAGGGGTAAAACTGGGGTAGGAATGGCCAAAAATTGCTTAAAATGGGTTAGAAGTTTGCAAAACTGTGCTAGAAATGGCCCAAAAGGTTTAAATTGGGATAGAAATGGTGAAAAATGGCTTAAAATGCGTTAGGAGTGAGCAAAAATGGGTTAGATATAGCCGAAAACGGTTTAGATCGTGTGAGAAACAGGCAAAAAATGAGTTAGAAAAGAACTAAAAATGGCTTAAAACGGGTTGAGAGCGAGAAAACATCGTGTAGAAAGAGGCAAAAATGGCTTTAAAAGGGTTAGAGATGTGCAAAAATGGGTTAGAAATGGCAAAAAATGGCTTAAAAAAAACTGGGTTAGAAACAGAAAAAAAAAAATAGCATAAACCGTGTTGAAAGTGGGGAGAAATGGTTTAGAAAGAACCAAAAATGGCTTTAAAAGGGTTAGAGATTTGCAAAAATGGAATAGAAATGGCCAAAATTTATTTAAAAAGCCTCAAAAATGGACAAAAATGCATTAGAAATGGCCAAAACCGGCTTAAAAGGGTTAGAGGTATGCGAGAACGGTTTAGAAAAAGCCAAAATTGGCTTAAAAGGGGCTAGAGATGAGCAAAAAAGGGTTAGAAATGGCCAAAAATAGCTTAAAATGGGTTAGATATAGACAAAAAAGGGTTAAAATGGGTTAGTAGTGGGTAAAAAAGGGTTGATGTAGCCGAAAATGGCATAAAACGTGTGAGAACTGGGCCAAAAATGGGTCAGAAAAGAAAAAAAAAATGCTTATAACTAGTTGAATGCAGAAGAAAGTGTTTTAGAAAGAGCCCAAAACGGCTTTAAAAGGGTTAGATGTATGCAAAAATGGGTTAGAAATGGCCAAAAACGCCTTAAAATGGGATAGAAATAGTGAAAAATGGCTTAAAATGTGTTAGAAGTGTGTAAAAATGGTTTAGATAAACCCCAAAATGGTTTAAATCGTGTGAGCAATGGGCAAAAAATGAGTTAGAAAAGGAAAGAAAAATGGCTTAAACCAGGTTGAAAGTCAGAAAAAATGGTGTAGAAAGACCCAAACGTGTCTTTAAAAGGGCTAGAGATGAGCAGAAATGGGTTAGAAATGGCAAAGAATGGCTTAAAAGAGGTTAGAGATGTGCCAGAAATGGTTAGAAATGGCCAAAACTGCTTTAAAGCAGGTTAGAGATGTGCAAAAATGGGCTAGAAATGGCCAAAAATGGATTCAAGTGGGTAAAGAAATGGGGAAAACTGGGTTAGAAACAGAAAAAAAACTAGCTTAAAACGGGTGGAAAGTGGGCAAAAATGGTTTAGAATGAGTAAAAAATGCATTAAAAGGGTTCTAGACATGCAAAAATGGGATAGAAATGGCCAAAAATGATTTAAAACGGGTTAGAAATGGACAAAAATTGGATTAGAAATGGCCAAAACCGGTTTAAAAAGGGTTAGAGGTAAGCAGAGATGAGTGAGAAATAGCCAAAACCGGCTTAAAAAAGGTTAGAGATGTGCAAAAATGGGTCAGAAATGACCAAAGCTGGCTTAAAATGGGTTAGAAACGGCCAAAAAAGCTTTAAAGCGGGTTAGAGATGTGCAAAAACGGGTTAGAAATGGCCTAAGTTGGCCAAAAGCGGGTTAGAAATGGCCAAAAAGGCTTTAAAGCAGGTTAGAGATGTGTGTGCAATGGTTAGAAATGGCAAAAATGGGTTAAAGCAGGTAAGAAATGGGGAAAAGTTGGTTAGAAAGGAAATAGAAAAAACCTTCAAACGAGTGGAAAGTTGGCAAAAATCGTTCAGGTAGAGCAAAAAAAGGCTTAAAAAGGGTTAGAGCTGAGGCAAAATGGGTTATAAATGGCCAAAAGCGGCTTAAAGGTGGTTAGATAGGGGTAAAACTGGGGTAGGAATGGCCAAAAATTGCTTAAAATGGGTTAGAAGTTTGCAAAACTGTGCTAGAAATGGCCCAAAAGGTTTAAATTGGGATAGAAATGGTGAAAAATGGCTTAAAATGCGTTAGGAGTGAGCAAAAATGGGTTAGATATAGCCGAAAACGGTTTAGATCGTGTGAGAAACAGGCAAAAAATGAGTTAGAAAAGAACTAAAAATGGCTTAAAACGGGTTGAGAGCGAGAAAACATCGTGTAGAAAGAGGCAAAAATGGCTTTAAAAGGGTTAGAGATGTGCAAAAATGGGTTAGAAATGGCAAAAAATGGCTTAAAAAAAACTGGGTTAGAAACAGAAAAAAAAAAATAGCATAAACCGTGTTGAAAGTGGGGAGAAATGGTTTAGAAAGAACCAAAAATGGCTTTAAAAGGGTTAGAGATTTGCAAAAATGGAATAGAAATGGCCAAAATTTATTTAAAAAGCCTCAAAAATGGACAAAAATGCATTAGAAATGGCCAAAACCGGCTTAAAAGGGTTAGAGGTATGCGAGAACGGTTTAGAAAAAGCCAAAATTGGCTTAAAAGGGGCTAGAGATGAGCAAAAAAGGGTTAGAAATGGCCAAAAATAGCTTAAAATGGGTTAGATATAGACAAAAAAGGGTTAAAATGGGTTAGTAGTGGGTAAAAAAGGGTTGATGTAGCCGAAAATGGCATAAAACGTGTGAGAACTGGGCCAAAAATGGGTCAGAAAAGAAAAAAAAAATGCTTATAACTAGTTGAATGCAGAAGAAAGTGTTTTAGAAAGAGCCCAAAACGGCTTTAAAAGGGTTAGATGTATGCAAAAATGGGTTAGAAATGGCCAAAAACGCCTTAAAATGGGATAGAAATAGTGAAAAATGGCTTAAAATGTGTTAGAAGTGTGTAAAAATGGTTTAGATAAACCCCAAAATGGTTTAAATCGTGTGAGCAATGGGCAAAAAATGAGTTAGAAAAGGAAAGAAAAATGGCTTAAACCAGGTTGAAAGTCAGAAAAAATGGTGTAGAAAGACCCAAACGTGTCTTTAAAAGGGCTAGAGATGAGCAGAAATGGGTTAGAAATGGCAAAGAATGGCTTAAAAGAGGTTAGAGATGTGCCAGAAATGGTTAGAAATGGCCAAAACTGCTTTAAAGCAGGTTAGAGATGTGCAAAAATGGGCTAGAAATGGCCAAAAATGGATTCAAGTGGGTAAAGAAATGGGGAAAACTGGGTTAGAAACAGAAAAAAAACTAGCTTAAAACGGGTGGAAAGTGGGCAAAAATGGTTTAGAATGAGTAAAAAATGCATTAAAAGGGTTCTAGACATGCAAAAATGGGATAGAAATGGCCAAAAATGATTTAAAACGGGTTAGAAATGGACAAAAATTGGATTAGAAATGGCCAAAACCGGTTTAAAAAGGGTTAGAGGTAAGCAGAGATGAGTGAGAAATAGCCAAAACCGGCTTAAAAAAGGTTAGAGATGTGCAAAAATGGGTCAGAAATGACCAAAGCTGGCTTAAAATGGGTTAGAAACGGCCAAAAAAGCTTTAAAGCGGGTTAGAGATGTGCAAAAACGGGTTAGAAATGGCCTAAGTTGGCCAAAAGCGGGTTAGAAATGGCCAAAAAGGCTTTAAAGCAGGTTAGAGATGTGTGTGCAATGGTTAGAAATGGCAAAAATGGGTTAAAGCAGGTAAGAAATGGGGAAAAGTTGGTTAGAAAGGAAATAGAAAAAACCTTCAAACGAGTGGAAAGTTGGCAAAAATCGTTCAGGTAGAGCAAAAAAAGGCTTAAAAAGGGTTAGAGCTGAGGAAAAATGGGTTATAAATGGCCAAAAGCGGCTTAAAGGTGGTTAGATAGGGGTAAAACTGGGGTAGGAATGGCCAAAAATTGCTTAAAATGGGTTAGAAGTTTGCAAAACTGTGCTAGAAATGGCCCAAAAGGTTTAAATTGGGATAGAAATGGTGAAAAATGGCTTAAAATGCGTTAGGAGTGAGCAAAAATGGGTTAGATATAGCCGAAAACGGTTTAGATCGTGTGAGAAACAGGCAAAAAATGAGTTAGAAAAGAACTAAAAATGGCTTAAAACGGGTTGAGAGCGAGAAAACATCGTGTAGAAAGAGGCAAAAATGGCTTTAAAAGGGTTAGAGATGTGCAAAAATGGGTTAGAAATGGCAAAAAATGGCTTAAAAAAAACTGGGTTAGAAACAGAAAAAAAAAAATAGCATAAACCGTGTTGAAAGTGGGGAGAAATGGTTTAGAAAGAACCAAAAATGGCTTTAAAAGGGTTAGAGATTTGCAAAAATGGAATAGAAATGGCCAAAATTTATTTAAAAAGCCTCAAAAATGGACAAAAATGCATTAGAAATGGCCAAAACCGGCTTAAAAGGGTTAGAGGTATGCGAGAACGGTTTAGAAAAAGCCAAAATTGGCTTAAAAGGGGCTAGAGATGAGCAAAAAAGGGTTAGAAATGGCCAAAAATAGCTTAAAATGGGTTAGATATAGACAAAAAAGGGTTAAAATGGGTTAGTAGTGGGTAAAAAAGGGTTGATGTAGCCGAAAATGGCATAAAACGTGTGAGAACTGGGCCAAAAATGGGTCAGAAAAGAAAAAAAAAATGCTTATAACTAGTTGAATGCAGAAGAAAGTGTTTTAGAAAGAGCCCAAAACGGCTTTAAAAGGGTTAGATGTATGCAAAAATGGGTTAGAAATGGCCAAAAACGCCTTAAAATGGGATAGAAATAGTGAAAAATGGCTTAAAATGTGTTAGAAGTGTGTAAAAATGGTTTAGATAAACCCCAAAATGGTTTAAATCGTGTGAGCAATGGGCAAAAAATGAGTTAGAAAAGGAAAGAAAAATGGCTTAAACCAGGTTGAAAGTCAGAAAAAATGGTGTAGAAAGACCCAAACGTGTCTTTAAAAGGGCTAGAGATGAGCAGAAATGGGTTAGAAATGGCAAAGAATGGCTTAAAAGAGGTTAGAGATGTGCCAGAAATGGTTAGAAATGGCCAAAACTGCTTTAAAGCAGGTTAGAGATGTGCAAAAATGGGCTAGAAATGGCCAAAAATGGATTCAAGTGGGTAAAGAAATGGGGAAAACTGGGTTAGAAACAGAAAAAAAACTAGCTTAAAACGGGTGGAAAGTGGGCAAAAATGGTTTAGAATGAGTAAAAAATGCATTAAAAGGGTTCTAGACATGCAAAAATGGGATAGAAATGGCCAAAAATGATTTAAAACGGGTTAGAAATGGACAAAAATTGGATTAGAAATGGCCAAAACCGGTTTAAAAAGGGTTAGAGGTAAGCAGAGATGAGTGAGAAATAGCCAAAACCGGCTTAAAAAAGGTTAGAGATGTGCAAAAATGGGTCAGAAATGACCAAAGCTGGCTTAAAATGGGTTAGAAACGGCCAAAAAAGCTTTAAAGCGGGTTAGAGATGTGCAAAAACGGGTTAGAAATGGCCTAAGTTGGCCAAAAGCGGGTTAGAAATGGCCAAAAAGGCTTTAAAGCAGGTTAGAGATGTGTGTGCAATGGTTAGAAATGGCAAAAATGGGTTAAAGCAGGTAAGAAATGGGGAAAAGTTGGTTAGAAAGGAAATAGAAAAAACCTTCAAACGAGTGGAAAGTTGGCAAAAATCGTTCAGGTAGAGCAAAAAAAGGCTTAAAAAGGGTTAGAGCTGAGGAAAAATGGGTTATAAATGGCCAAAAGCGGCTTAAAGGTGGTTAGATAGGGGTAAAACTGGGGTAGGAATGGCCAAAAATTGCTTAAAATGGGTTAGAAGTTTGCAAAACTGTGCTAGAAATGGCCCAAAAGGTTTAAATTGGGATAGAAATGGTGAAAAATGGCTTAAAATGCGTTAGGAGTGAGCAAAAATGGGTTAGATATAGCCGAAAACGGTTTAGATCGTGTGAGAAACAGGCAAAAAATGAGTTAGAAAAGAACTAAAAATGGCTTAAAACGGGTTGAGAGCGAGAAAACATCGTGTAGAAAGAGGCAAAAATGGCTTTAAAAGGGTTAGAGATGTGCAAAAATGGGTTAGAAATGGCAAAAAATGGCTTAAAAAAAACTGGGTTAGAAACAGAAAAAAAAAAATAGCATAAACCGTGTTGAAAGTGGGGAGAAATGGTTTAGAAAGAACCAAAAATGGCTTTAAAAGGGTTAGAGATTTGCAAAAATGGAATAGAAATGGCCAAAATTTATTTAAAAAGCCTCAAAAATGGACAAAAATGCATTAGAAATGGCCAAAACCGGCTTAAAAGGGTTAGAGGTATGCGAGAACGGTTTAGAAAAAGCCAAAATTGGCTTAAAAGGGGCTAGAGATGAGCAAAAAAGGGTTAGAAATGGCCAAAAATAGCTTAAAATGGGTTAGATATAGACAAAAAAGGGTTAAAATGGGTTAGTAGTGGGTAAAAAAGGGTTGATGTAGCCGAAAATGGCATAAAACGTGTGAGAACTGGGCCAAAAATGGGTCAGAAAAGAAAAAAAAAATGCTTATAACTAGTTGAATGCAGAAGAAAGTGTTTTAGAAAGAGCCCAAAACGGCTTTAAAAGGGTTAGATGTATGCAAAAATGGGTTAGAAATGGCCAAAAACGCCTTAAAATGGGATAGAAATAGTGAAAAATGGCTTAAAATGTGTTAGAAGTGTGTAAAAATGGTTTAGATAAACCCCAAAATGGTTTAAATCGTGTGAGCAATGGGCAAAAAATGAGTTAGAAAAGGAAAGAAAAATGGCTTAAACCAGGTTGAAAGTCAGAAAAAATGGTGTAGAAAGACCCAAACGTGTCTTTAAAAGGGCTAGAGATGAGCAGAAATGGGTTAGAAATGGCAAAGAATGGCTTAAAAGAGGTTAGAGATGTGCCAGAAATGGTTAGAAATGGCCAAAACTGCTTTAAAGCAGGTTAGAGATGTGCAAAAATGGGCTAGAAATGGCCAAAAATGGATTCAAGTGGGTAAAGAAATGGGGAAAACTGGGTTAGAAACAGAAAAAAACTAGCTTAAAACGGGTGGAAAGTGGGCAAAAATGGTTTAGAATGAGTCAAAAATGCATTAAAAGGGTTCTAGACATGCAAAAATGGGATAGAAATGGCCAAAAATGATTTAAAACGGGTTAGAAATGGACAAAAATTGGATTAGAAATGGCCAAAACCGGTTTAAAAAGGGTTAGAGGTAAGCAGAGATGAGTGAGAAATAGCCAAAACCAGCTTAAAAAAGGTTAGAGATGTGCAAAAATGGGTCAGAAATGACCAAAGCTGGCTTAAAATGGGTTAGAAACGGCCAAAAAAGCTTTAAAGCGGGTTAGAGATGTGCAAAAACGGGTTAGAAATGGCCTAAGTTGGCCAAAAGCGGGTTAGAAATGGCCAAAAAGGCTTTAAAGCAGGTTAGAGATGTGTGTGCAATGGTTAGAAATGGCAAAAATGGGTTAAAGCAGGTAAGAAATGGGGAAAAGTTGGTTAGAAAGGAAATAGAAAAAACCTTCAAACGAGTGGAAAGTTGGCAAAAATCGTTCAGGTAGAGCAAAAAAAGGCTTAAAAAGGGTTAGAGCTGAGGAAAAATGGGTTATAAATGGCCAAAAGCGGCTTAAAGGTGGTTAGATAGGGGTAAAACTGGGGTAGGAATGGCCAAAAATTGCTTAAAATGGGTTAGAAGTTTGCAAAACTGTGCTAGAAATGGCCCAAAAGGTTTAAATTGGGATAGAAATGGTGAAAAATGGCTTAAAATGCGTTAGGAGTGAGCAAAAATGGGTTAGATATAGCCGAAAACGGTTTAGATCGTGTGAGAAACAGGCAAAAAATGAGTTAGAAAAGAACTAAAAATGGCTTAAAACGGGTTGAGAGCGAGAAAACATCGTGTAGAAAGAGGCAAAAATGGCTTTAAAAGGGTTAGAGATGTGCAAAAATGGGTTAGAAATGGCAAAAAATGGCTTAAAAGGGCTTATAGATGTGCCAAAAATGGTTGGAAATGGCCAAAAATGCTTTAAAGCAGGTTAGAGATGTGTAAAAGTGGGTTAGAAATGGCCAAAAATGGATTAATGCGGGTAATAATTGGGAGAAACTGTGTTAGAAACAGAAAAAAAAAAAAAGCTTAATAAGAGTTGAAGGAGGGCAAAAATGGTTAAGGTATAGCCAAAAAAGGCTTAAAAAGGGTAAGAGATATGCAAAAACTGGGATAGAAATGGCCAAAAAGGCTTTAAAGCAGGTTAGAGATGTGCAAAAACTGGTCAGAAATGGCCAAAAATGGATTAAAGCGGGAGAGAAATGGGAAAAACTGCATTAGAAACAGAAAAAAAGCATAAAAAGTTTTGAATGAGGGAAAAAATGGTGAAGATATAGCCCAAAAAGGCTTAAATAGGATTAGAGATGTGCAAAAATGGGATAGAAATGGCCAAAAACTCTTTAAAATGTGTTAGAAATGGAGAAAAATGGGTTAGAAATGGATAAAAAATGGATAAGAAATGGCCAAAAGTAGCTTAAAAGGGGTTAGAGATGTGCAAAAATGAGTTAGAAATGGCCAAGAATGGCATAAAACAGGTTAAGAATGGCCAAAATTGGGTTAGAAATGGCCAAAAAGGCTTTAAAGCAGGTAAGAGATGTGTAAAAAAAAAAAAAAATAAAATGGTTAGAAGTGGCAAAAAATGGATTAAAGATGGTGAGAAATGCAGAAAACTGGGTTAGAAACAGAAAAAAAAATAGCATAAACCGTGTTGAAAGTGGGGAGAAATGGTTTAGAAAGAACCAAAAATGGCTTTAAAAGGGTTAGAGATTTGCAAAAATGGAATAGAAATGGCCAAAATTTATTTAAAAAGCCTCAAAAATGGACAAAAAATGCATTAGAAATGGCCAAAACCGGCTTAAAAGGGTTAGAGGTATGCGAGAACGGTTTAGAAAAAGCCAAAATTGGCTTAAAAGGGGCTAGAGATGAGCAAAAAAGGGTTAGAAATGGCCAAAAATAGCTTAAAATGGGTTAGATATAGCCAAAAAAGGGTTAAAATGGGTTAGTAGTGGGTAAAAAAGGGTTGATGTAGCCGAAAATGGCATAAAACGTGTGAGAACTGGGCCAAAAATGGGTCAGAAAAGAAAAAAAAATGCTTATAATTAGTTGAATGCAGAAGAAAGTGTTTTAGAAAGAGCCAAAAACGGCTTTAAAAGGGTTAGATGTATGCAAAAATGGGTTAGAAATGGCCAAAAACGCCTTAAAATGGGATAGAAATAGTGAAAAATGGCTTAAAATGTGTTAGAAGTGTGTAAAAATGGTTTAGATAAACCCAAAAATGGTTTAAATCGTGTGAGCAATGGGCAAAAAATGAGTTAGAAAAGGAAAGAAAAATGGCTTAAACCAGGTTGAAAGTCAGAAAAAATGGTGTAGAAAGACCCAAACGTGTCTTTAAAAGGGCTAGAGATGAGCAGAAATGGGTTAGAAATGGCAAAGAATGGCTTAAAAGAGGTTAGAGATGTGCCAGAAATGGTTAGAAATGGCCAAAACTGCTTTAAAGCAGGTTAGAGATGTGCAAAAATGGGCTAGAAATGGCCAAAAATGGATTCAAGTGGGTAAAGAAATGGGGAAAACTGGGTTAGAAACAGAAAAAAAAACTAGCTTAAAACGGGTGGAAAGTGGGCAAAAATGGTTTAGAATGAGTCAAAAATGCATTAAAAGGGTTCTAGACATGCAAAAATGGGATAGAAATGGCCAAAAATGATTTAAAACGGGTTAGAAATGGACAAAAATTGGATTAGAAATGGCCAAAACCGGTTTAAAAAGGGTTAGAGGTAAGCAGAGATGAGTGAGAAATAGCCAAAACCGGCTTAAAAAAGGTTAGAGATGTGCAAAAATGGGTCAGAAATGACCAAAGCTGGCTTAAAATGGGTTAGAAACGGCCAAAAAAGCTTTAAAGCGGGTTACAGATGTGCAAAAACGGGTTAGAAATGGCCTAAGTTGGCCAAAAGCGGGTTAGAAATGGCCAAAAAGGCTTTAAAGCAGGTTAGAGATGTGTGTGCAATGGTTAGAAATGGCAAAAATGGGTTAAAGCAGGTAAGAAATGGGGAAAAGTTGGTTAGAAAGGAAATAGAAAAAACCTTCAAACGAGTGGAAAGTTGGCAAAAATCGTTCAGGTAGAGCAAAAAAAGGCTTAAAAAGGGTTAGAGCTGAGGCAAAATGGGTTATAAATGGCCAAAAGCGGCTTAAAGGTGGTTAGATAGGGGTAAAACTGGGGTAGGAATGGCCAAAAATTGCTTAAAATGGGTTAGAAGTTTGCAAAACTGTGCTAGAAATGGCCCAAAAGGTTTAAATTGGGATAGAAATGGTGGAAAATGGCTTAAAATGCGTTAGGAGTGAGCAAAAATGGGTTAGATATAGCCGAAAACGGTTTAGATCGTGTGAGAAACAGGCAAAAAATGAGTTAGAAAAGAACTAAAAATGGCTTAAAACGGGTTGAGAGCGAGAAAACATCGTGTAGAAAGAGGCAAAAATGGCTTTAAAAGGGTTAGAGATGTGCAAAAATGGGTTAGAAATGGCAAAAAATGGCTTAAAAAAAGCTGGGTTAGAAACAGAAAAAAAAAATAGCATAAACCGTGTTGAAAGTGGGGAGAAATGGTTTAGAAAGAACCAAAAATGGCTTTAAAAGGGTTAGAGATTTGCAAAAATGGAATAGAAATGGCCAAAATTTATTTAAAAAGCCTCAAAAATGGACAAAAATGCATTAGAAATGGCCAAAACCGGCTTAAAAGGGTTAGAGGTATGCGAGAACGGTTTAGAAAAAGCCAAAATTGGCTTAAAAGGGGCTAGAGATGAGCAAAAAAGGGTTAGAAATGGCCAAAAATAGCTTAAAATGGGTTAGATATAGACAAAAAAGGATTAAAATGGGTTAGCAGTGGGTAAAAAAGGGTTGATGTAGCCGAAAATGGCATAAAACGTGTGAGAACTGGGCCAAAAATGGGTCAGAAAAGAAAAAAAAAATGCTTATAACTAGTTGAATGCAGAAGAAAGTGTTTTAGAAAGAGCCCAAAACGGCTTTAAAAGGGTTAGATGTATGCAAAAATGGGTTAGAAATGGCCAAAAACGCCTTAAAATGGGATAGAAATAGTGAAAAATGGCTTAAAATGTGTTAGAAGTGTGTAAAAATGGTTTAGATAAACCCCAAAATGGTTTAAATCGTGTGAGCAATGGGCAAAAAATGAGTTAGAAAAGGAAAGAAAAATGGCTTAAACCAGGTTGAAAGTCAGAAAAAATGGTGTAGAAAGACCCAAACGTGTCTTTAAAAGGGCTAGAGATGAGCAGAAATGGGTTAGAAATGGCAAAGAATGGCTTAAAAGAGGTTAGAGATGTGCCAGAAATGGTTAGAAATGGCCAAAACTGCTTTAAAGCAGGTTAGAGATGTGCAAAAATGGGCTAGAAATGGCCAAAAATGGATTCAAGTGGGTAAAGAAATGGGGAAAACTGGGTTAGAAACAGAAAAAAAACTAGCTTAAAACGGGTGGAAAGTGGGCAAAAATGGTTTAGAATGAGTAAAAAATGCATTAAAAGGGTTCTAGACATGCAAAAATGGGATAGAAATGGCCAAAAATGATTTAAACCGGGTTAGAAATGGACAAAAATTGGATTAGAAATGGCCAAAACCGGTTTAAAAAGGGTTAGAGGTAAGCAGAGATGAGTGAGAAATAGCCAAAACCAGCTTAAAAAAGGTTAGAGATGTGCAAAAATGGGTCAGAAATGACCAAAGCTGGCTTAAAATGGGTTAGAAACGGCCAAAAAAGCTTTAAAGCGGGTTAGAGATGTGCAAAAACGGGTTAGAAATGGCCTAAGTTGGCCAAAAGCGGGTTAGAAATGGCCAAAAAGGCTTTAAAGCAGGTTAGAGATGTGTGTGCAATGGTTAGAAATGGCAAAAATGGGTTAAAGCAGGTAAGAAATGGGGAAAAGTTGGTTAGAAAGGAAATAGAAAAAACCTTCAAACGAGTGGAAAGTTGGCAAAAATCGTTCAGGTAGAGCAAAAAAAGGCTTAAAAAGGGTTAGAGCTGAGGAAAAATGGGTTATAAATGGCCAAAAGCGGCTTAAAGGTGGTTAGATAGGGGTAAAACTGGGGTAGGAATGGCCAAAAATTGCTTAAAATGGGTTAGAAGTTTGCAAAACTGTGCTAGAAATGGCCCAAAAGGTTTAAATTGGGATAGAAATGGTGAAAAATGGCTTAAAATGCGTTAGGAGTGAGCAAAAATGGGTTAGATATAGCCGAAAACGGTTTAGATCGTGTGAGAAACAGGCAAAAAATGAGTTAGAAAAGAACTAAAAATGGCTTAAAACGGGTTGAGAGCGAGAAAACATCGTGTAGAAAGAGGCAAAAATGGCTTTAAAAGGGTTAGAGATGTGCAAAAATGGGTTAGAAATGGCAAAAAATGGCTTAAAAGGGCTTATAGATGTGCCAAAAATGGTTGGAAATGGCCAAAAATGCTTTAAAGCAGGTTAGAGATGTGTAAAAGTGGGTTAGAAATGGCCAAAAATGGATTAATGCGGGTAATAATTGGGAGAAACTGTGTTAGAAACAGAAAAAAAAAAAAAGCTTAATAAGAGTTGAAGGAGGGCAAAAATGGTTAAGGTATAGCCAAAAAAGGCTTAAAAAGGGTAAGAGATATGCAAAAACTGGGATAGAAATGGCCAAAAAGGCTTTAAAGCAGGTTAGAGATGTGCAAAAACTGGTCAGAAATGGCCAAAAATGGATTAAAGCGGGAGAGAAATGGGAAAAACTGCATTAGAAACAGAAAAAAAGCATAAAAAGTTTTGAATGAGGGAAAAAATGGTGAAGATATAGCCCAAAAAGGCTTAAATAGGATTAGAGATGTGCAAAAATGGGATAGAAATGGCCAAAAACTCTTTAAAATGTGTTAGAAATGGAGAAAAATGGGTTAGAAATGGATAAAAAATGGATAAGAAATGGCCAAAAGTAGCTTAAAAGGGGTTAGAGATGTGCAAAAATGAGTTAGAAATGGCCAAGAATGGCATAAAACAGGTTAAGAATGGCCAAAATTGGGTTAGAAATGGCCAAAAAGGCTTTAAAGCAGGTAAGAGATGTGTAAAAAAAAAAAAAATAAAATGGTTAGAAGTGGCAAAAAATGGATTAAAGATGGTGAGAAATGCAGAAAACTGGGTTAGAAACAGAAAAAAAAATAGCATAAACCGTGTTGAAAGTGGGGAGAAATGGTTTAGAAAGAACCAAAAATGGCTTTAAAAGGGTTAGAGATTTGCAAAAAATGGAATAGAAATGGCCAAAATTTATTTAAAAAGCCTCAAAAATGGACAAAAATGCATTAGAAATGGCCAAAACCGGCTTAAAAGGGTTAGAGGTATGCGAGAACGGTTTAGAAAAAGCCAAAATTGGCTTAAAAGGGGCTAGAGATGAGCAAAAAAGGGTTAGAAATGGCCAAAAATAGCTTAAAATGGGTTAGATATAGCCAAAAAAGGGTTAAAATGGGTTAGTAGTGGGTAAAAAAGGGTTGATGTAGCCGAAAATGGCATAAAACGTGTGAGAACTGGGCCAAAAATGGGTCAGAAAAGAAAAAAAAATGCTTATAATTAGTTGAATGCAGAAGAAAGTGTTTTAGAAAGAGCCAAAAACGGCTTTAAAAGGGTTAGATGTATGCAAAAATGGGTTAGAAATGGCCAAAAACGCCTTAAAATGGGATAGAAATAGTGAAAAATGGCTTAAAATGTGTTAGAAGTGTGTAAAAATGGTTTAGATAAACCCAAAAATGGTTTAAATCGTGTGAGCAATGGGCAAAAAATGAGTTAGAAAAGGAAAGAAAAATGGCTTAAACCAGGTTGAAAGTCAGAAAAAATGGTGTAGAAAGACCCAAACGTGTCTTTAAAAGGGCTAGAGATGAGCAGAAATGGGTTAGAAATGGCAAAGAATGGCTTAAAAGAGGTTAGAGATGTGCCAGAAATGGTTAGAAATGGCCAAAACTGCTTTAAAGCAGGTTAGAGATGTGCAAAAATGGGCTAGAAATGGCCAAAAATGGATTCAAGTGGGTAAAGAAATGGGGAAAACTGGGTTAGAAACAGAAAAAAAACTAGCTTAAAACGGGTGGAAAGTGGGCAAAAATGGTTTAGAATGAGTCAAAAATGCATTAAAAGGGTTCTAGACATGCAAAAATGGGATAGAAATGGCCAAAAATGATTTAAACCGGGTTAGAAATGGACAAAAATTGGATTAGAAATGGCCAAAACCGGTTTAAAAAGGGTTAGAGGTAAGCAGAGATGAGTGAGAAATAGCCAAAACCAGCTTAAAAAAGGTTAGAGATGTGCAAAAATGGGTCAGAAATGACCAAAGCTGGCTTAAAATGGGTTAGAAACGGCCAAAAAAGCTTTAAAGCGGGTTAGAGATGTGCAAAAACGGGTTAGAAATGGCCTAAGTTGGCCAAAAGCGGGTTAGAAATGGCCAAAAAGGCTTTAAAGCAGGTTAGAGATGTGTGTGCAATGGTTAGAAATGGCAAAAATGGGTTAAAGCAGGTAAGAAATGGGGAAAAGTTGGTTAGAAAGGAAATAGAAAAAACCTTCAAACGAGTGGAAAGTTGGCAAAAATCGTTCAGGTAGAGCAAAAAAAGGCTTAAAAAGGGTTAGAGCTGAGGAAAAATGGGTTATAAATGGCCAAAAGCGGCTTAAAGGTGGTTAGATAGGGGTAAAACTGGGGTAGGAATGGCCAAAAATTGCTTAAAATGGGTTAGAAGTTTGCAAAACTGTGCTAGAAATGGCCCAAAAGGTTTAAATTGGGATAGAAATGGTGAAAAATGGCTTAAAATGCGTTAGGAGTGAGCAAAAATGGGTTAGATATAGCCGAAAACGGTTTAGATCGTGTGAGAAACAGGCAAAAAATGAGTTAGAAAAGAACTAAAAATGGCTTAAAACGGGTTGAGAGCGAGAAAACATCGTGTAGAAAGAGGCAAAAACGGCTTTAAAAGGGTTAGAGATGTGCAAAAATGGGTTAGAAATGGCAAAAAATGGCTTAAAAAAAACTGGGTTAGAAACAGAAAAAAAAAATAGCATAAACCGTGTTGAAAGTGGGGAGAAATGGTTTAGAAAGAACCAAAAATGGCTTTAAAAGGGTTAGAGATTTGCAAAAAATGGAATAGAAATGGCCAAAATTTATTTAAAAAGCCTCAAAAATGGACAAAAATGCATTAGAAATGGCCAAAACCGGCTTAAAAGGGTTAGAGGTATGCGAGAACGGTTTAGAAAAAGCCAAAATTGGCTTAAAAGGGGCTAGAGATGAGCAAAAAAGGGTTAGAAATGGCCAAAAATAGCTTAAAATGGGTTAGATATAGACAAAAAAGGGTTAAAATGGGTTAGTAGTGGGTAAAAAAGGGTTGATGTAGCCGAAAATGGCATAAAACGTGTGAGAACTGGGCCAAAAATGGGTCAGAAAAGAAAAAAAAAATGCTTATAATTAGTTGAATGCAGAAGAAAGTGTTTTAGAAAGAGCCAAAAACGGCTTTAAAAGGGTTAGATGTATGCAAAAATGGGTTAGAAATGGCCAAAAACGCCTTAAAATGGGATAGAAATAGTGAAAAATGGCTTAAAATGTGTTAGAAGTGTGTAAAAATGGTTTAGATAAACCCAAAAATGGTTTAAATCGTGTGAGCAATGGGCAAAAAATGAGTTAGAAAAGGAAAGAAAAATGGCTTAAACCAGGTTGAAAGTCAGAAAAAATGGTGTAGAAAGACCCAAACGTGTCTTTAAAAGGGCTAGAGATGAGCAGAAATGGGTTAGAAATGGCAAAGAATGGCTTAAAAGAGGTTAGAGATGTGCCAGAAATGGTTAGAAATGGCCAAAACTGCTTTAAAGCAGGTTAGAGATGTGCAAAAATGGGCTAGAAATGGCCAAAAATGGATTCAAGTGGGTAAAGAAATGGGGAAAACTGGGTTAGAAACAGAAAAAAAACTAGCTTAAAACGGGTGGAAAGTGGGCAAAAATGGTTGAGAAAGAGTCAAAAATGCATTAAAAGGGTTCTAGACATGCAAAAATGGGATAGAAATGGCCAAAAATGATTTAAACCGGGTTAGAAATGGACAAAAATTGGATTAGAAATGGCCAAAACCGGTTTAAAAAGGGTTAGAGGTAAGCAGAGATGAGTGAGAAATAGCCAAAACCAGCTTAAAAAAGGTTAGAGATGTGCAAAAATGGGTCAGAAATGACCAAAGCTGGCTTAAAATGGGTTAGAAACGGCCAAAAAAGCTTTAAAGCGGGTTACAGATGTGCAAAAACGGGTTAGAAATGGCCTAAGTTGGCCAAAAGCGGGTTAGAAATGGCCAAAAAGGCTTTAAAGCAGGTTAGAGATGTGTGTGCAATGGTTAGAAATGGCAAAAATGGGTTAAAGCAGGTAAGAAATGGGGAAAAGTTGGTTAGAAAGGAAATAGAAAAAACCTTCAAACGAGTGGAAAGTTGGCAAAAATCGTTCAGGTAGAGCAAAAAAAGGCTTAAAAAGGGTTAGAGCTGAGGAAAAATGGGTTATAAATGGCCAAAAGCGGCTTAAAGGTGGTTAGATAGGGGTAAAACTGGGGTAGGAATGGCCAAAAATTGCTTAAAATGGGTTAGAAGTTTGCAAAACTGTGCTAGAAATGGCCCAAAAGGTTTAAATTGGGATAGAAATGGTGAAAAATGGCTTAAAATGCGTTAGGAGTGAGCAAAAATGGGTTAGATATAGCCGAAAACGGTTTAGATCGTGTGAGAAACAGGCAAAAAATGAGTTAGAAAAGAACTAAAAATGGCTTAAAACGGGTTGAGAGCGAGAAAACATCGTGTAGAAAGAGGCAAAAATGGCTTTAAAAGGGTTAGAGATGTGCAAAAATGCAGCTGTGAGCTGCAGCAAGAGTAAGTAGAGCAGGAACGTTTAGACACTGCTGAAAGAGCAGAAAAGCCAGGACAAAATGTTCCTACAGATCATCTTCAGCGCACAGCGAGCTTTGCAACTCTGCAACATACATTGCTGTCTCTCCTCCCTTTCCTGCCTGAAAGACCAGTTGAATCCAACATCTCTGTGCTCTCTCTCTGCTGAGCAGCAACAGAGAGAGTAGAGCAGCAATGTTTAGACTGTGCTAAAACAGCAGAAGAGCCTTGCGAAAAAGCTCCTGCTGATCATGTTTAGCACACAGTTAGCTTTGCAACTGTGACACAAACATTGCTGTCACTCCTCACTTTATCTCCTAAAAGTGCATTTGAATCCAACGTTTCTGGGGCCCTCTCTCCTTTCAAGAGCAGTTGTGACAGGGGAGCACGAAGCGCTTGACCTCTAATCCCACAGCCGATGGGCCAGCAGGGAAACTCCGGCTGGGCACCTTCAGCGCACAGTGAGCTTTGAAACTGTGTCACACACATTGCTGTCACCCCTCACTTTCCTACCTGAAAGTCCAATTGAATCCTACAACTCCTGTGCTTGCTCTTTGTCAGCAGCAGCAGAATATAGCAGTTACGTTTGGTCTCTGCTGAAACAGCAGAAGAGACATGCACAAAGTTC